>NC_072738.1:20287060-20476023 GCF_026930045.1 Uloborus diversus
GTAATATTTATGATTTTTTGCTCATTTATCACAGTTAGTATCTTGCACTTATACATAAACATGACTTTTTTTCAACAGTTCATGCAAGTCTCTCGTGTCAGCAGAGCGAGGGACTGTAGTGGAAGCAACACTTCACGTTTTAATTCAATCGCTGTTTGATAGCGTTGCACGTAGTGGTTCCCAATTTTTTTTTTTTTTTTTTTTTTTTTGGGTCCATTGCCCACCACTATTACGTTTAATGTTCTGATTGATCTCCGGAAACCATTGCTACTAAAAACGCTTGAAAACTTCTTACTGAGTGACATATGCTATAATTTAGGCATATAAGTATTTACAGGGTGTCCTGAAAAAGACTGACTGTTTTCAAAAATTTATAACAGAACGGTTAATGATTAAAAAAAAAATCTTTGCAGAAAATTCATGTATTGGGTCCAATATTCTTTCCCTCAGAGTTCCAAATTTTAGTTCAAAAATGTTTCATAGTAAGCCGGTAAGTCAAAAGAGAATTGAAAGTCACCGATTTTTCCTCCGACTGCGACATGGGATTGCAGCCGACGACTGTTTGAAAATATTGTTTTGTTCTTTTGTACATTATTTTCGAATAATTATAATGTAATTTTCTATATATTTTTTGGATTTAAGGGCTTAATACTTGAAGCGCCATCTACCGGAGAAATTGTCAACTAAAATTTAAACTCGGAGGGAAATAATTTACGACCCACCACGTGAATTTTCTGCAAGAATTATTATTTTTTATCATTTACCGTATACCTGTTATAAATATTTAAAAACAGTCAGTCTTTTTCAGGACACCCTGTATACTATTTTTTAAAACTCAAAGTTTGTCTTCACTACCAGTTTATGTTTTTCTCAGTTTTTTTCTATATATTTAAGAGCAAATATCGACTGTTTCGCTCTTGAAAAGACAGAATATCAGAACTAGTACAGTAAAAATAGGGGTCGGACCCATACATCCAAAAAAAAAAAAAAATAAAATAAAAATAAATAAATAAAAAAAATAAACCTGCTGCAAATTGTTTATTACCCTCCCAATAAGAACAGGTAAAAAGTCCCATCGCATTGCGCGTCGGGTTTCGGAATGGGGACCATACAAAAATTGCTGATTTGCGTTTTTTTTTTTTTTGAATTTTTAGATCAAATTTCAAGTGGAAATATTATATCATTCTAAATTTAAAAGCATTAAATTAAAGGTGTTTGCCCTCCAAGAGGGATGACACAACCCACCAATGCTACAGAGCCCGCCCATCCCCGTAAAACGAAGCAGTATGCCCAACCCCCCCCCCCCTCCATACACTTCAAGTGGAAATGTTTTTTTATACAAAGTTAAAGTTAGGAACAATCCTCCAAGTGTGATGGCGCACCTCTTCCCAAAGATACAGCGTCCCCTCCAATAAATTAATAACACAACCCCTTTCTTTTCATTTCAAGAAGAAGTATTATTTCATGCAAATTCAAAATGCAGGACTGTCTGCCCCATAAGAACAGTAGCTCACCTCCCAAAACGAAATTATATGCTTAAAGATTACCCCCTACACCCCCCCCCCCCCGTCTGATGGATTATATGATTAAATGGTCAGGAAAATTACACTGAACTGTGCTTTTTTTTTTTTTCATTTTACTGTATTGCTTTCTTGCAGATTTAAAATCAAAATTTTTAGTTAGCGTTATATCATGTATGCCTCAAGTACGTCAACAGATTGAGATAAACTTTCCGTCAGAACTGGAGTTTTCAAATGATTTCTCCTAAACTTGTAACTGAAAGTCTTCGTTATCAAGATCTTTTTCGAAATCTAGATCCTAGGCAAAATTATTATTGTTGCAGCTATGTCTAACACTGTCCATATAGTTGAGTACTTCAATCCACTTTCGGACTTTTCAAACATTCACTATATCCAATGAACCCTTCAGAGCAAGCACAAGATATGAGGCGCAGAAAGTCTTCTAGAGTAGAGAAGACTTGACTGTTGTAATAGGACACAGATGATATTTCTGTGGTATTCTTCTCCTTCTTTGTACCCATCAAATGGCATAAGCTTTCCCATACTTACAAGTGACATATATATTGCATTGCTGGCATATTTCCTTGAAACTTGTAGACCATTACCGAAAAAAAAAGAAAAAAAAATAATTTGAATTTGGACATCTTGAATTAAAATTATGCTTTTCGCAATCACGTGTTGTTTGGTTCTATTTTTATTTTAATTACTTCTACTTTAATTCATAACTTCTACTTTAATTTTCATTTTATTAGTCTTGTTTTAAATCTTGCTTCCTGTTTGAAAAAAAAAAAAAAAAAAAAAATCAGTGACAAAATAATGCGTGGTTTTGCGAAATTAGTAGTTTCTACGTAGTTTTAATCAAACATGCTAACAATAAGCTAAACAAAAAATTTCGCCAAGATTAACAATGTGCCGTAACGGACCTAGGGTCTGGTGGGGTAAAGTGGTCATAAAATCGTAGGTTTTCAACTTTGGTGGATAATAAATGCAACAAATTATTTAAACTCTTCAACTTTTTTTGTTGTTATTTTACATTGCATTATTAAAGGACACAATACACATGGAAGTTTAGGAAAAAAATACTGATTTAATTAGTTTTATAACACTTTCTTTTCCCTTTGTATTTATGACCACTTTTCCCCACGGGATGGGGGAAAGTGGTCATAGTTAAATATAAATGCAAAACCATATTAAATAACACTAATATATGTATATTTTAGTTATTTTAATGGTTACAAGTGTATGCACTGATATATGTGTGTATACACGAGTACATACGTGTCGTGTAAACATGAGTAAACACGTTCATATATGAGTAGATACATGTCTACATCAGATACATGCATGCACGTGCCTACTCAAGTACATACGTGTATACACGAGTATATAAGCATGTACACGTGATTACCTATAGAAGTGTTGACATATCCAGACGAGTATATATATGTCATGTTTATATACATGTCACGTGTATATACGCGTATAAACGAACGTCATATGCATGTATGCACTTGTATCTCGAGTATACACGAGCATACCTGAGTATATACGTGTATAGCAGACGTATATACGCATATATGTACAAGTGTACATGTGGGTAGATACATAAGTGTACATAAATGTATATACGGGTATACACGAATTAATTCGTGAATGCATCCAGTGCGTGTTTGTACGTGTCTACTTACGTATATACATGTATATATGGAAGCACGAGTATATACGTATGTATACGTGTAAACACAATTATATACCTGAAAAGACGTATACGTACATTTACGTGTATACACCAGTACATATATGTATACACGAGTATATACGCTTATATACATGTATGCCTACAGAATGAATCCAAGCTCTTGAGCAAAAATCTAAGGGGTGTGAGAGGGGAGGATAAAAAGCAAAGAATAATAAGGAGCTAATGGTCGCTGACGCGCTACATGCACACAAAGCCAGAAACTGATGAATGCAAAACGGGTCACAAATTTTTTACACAAAGACGATTTTACTCAAAATTTTAGTTTTTAAGAAATATTTAGAGCACTTGTTAAAAGTTACGGCCCATAGTCGTTCGAATACACGCATCGCAACAAAGGCGCAGCGACGGATGAAAGTTTTTCAAACGTCTCGTTATTAAAACAGAGAGCGCTTTGTGCATGCGACGCATGTATCACAACTGCAGGCCGCAAATTTCTTCAATCGCTTTAAAACTTTCTTACGACTTAAAATGTTGTGTAAAATTGTCTTAGTGTAACAAATTTGTGACCTGTTTTGCATCCATCAGTCTTTGGCTTTGCGTGCATGTAGTTCGTCAGCATTGTGTTTGTGACCATATATTCCTTATGATTCTTGCTTTTTATTCTCCCCTCTAACACCTTTTAAAAAATTTCTCAAGAGTTGAAACTCATCCTGTATACTTGTATATCATATGCTTGTAAGTGTCTACTCAAGTACGTACGTGTATATACGTGTCTACCTGAGTATATAAGTGTTCGTATACATACGAGTAAAAGCAAGTATATACGTGCATAGTCGAATGTATATCTGCATAGATAAAAAAATACCCATATCGCAGATACCCATATACGTATTTATTGGTGCATTTATGTGAATACCTTTATATACGCGCTTACACGAGTACATGCGTATGCATACGTATATACTCGTATATTTAACCCCATTTACTGTAAAAACAATACATATGAAGTAAAATTAATATTTAATTTATATCTGCCTTATACTTAACTATTAAGTGACATTAGGAGAACAATATTCGTTAAGCCTAATAATATGACCACTTTACCCCATCTAACTGAAATTTTTCTAAAAAATTATCTAAAATATATTCAGCTGACTGCTAATGAGTAAGCGATCTTAAGACATGTAGGAAGCTTCCTGTGCCTTCAATCTGTTCATAATTCTAACAAACAAAATTTCCCAAAGAAGTTAAAAGAGGTGTTTAGATTTTTAAAATTTTCATATTTACACAAAATACTTTTTTTTACCAAATAAAATTTTGCCAGTTTTGAGATTTTGTATTCGAAATGTAGTTTCTAACTCCCCGAACCCAAAATAAAATTTTCACATTCATTCGAACATTTATTTCCAAGCTATAGTCATTTATTTGACGAATGACCACTTTACCCCATTGACCACTTTCCCCCACCAGACCCTATAATGGAAAAAACCGTGTTCCCGACATAGTAAAGGTAACAGTTTTCAAAGAGCATCGATCGCTCTTTAAAATCCTCGTTTGGAATAATTTTGAAAATATTCATTGGAACGGGTCTAATAGCATAAAACACTCCCTTTCAAATAAGAGAAATATTCCTCAGTATCGCCAGTAAAATAAAATATATCATTCACCCTTAAAAACAACGTTAACAAAACCAGTAGGAGTCAGATTTTATTCAAAGACTACACATCCATTAAAATCGTACATAAAAACATCGACTTGCGAAAACCAAATCAAAAGGGAAATATATTTTAAATGCCCAGCTACAGACAAAGCCCCAATGCGTTAAAAACCAATTGCAAGGAATTTTACTTCTTGATACTCAAGCAAGAAATGGCAACAAATAATTGTTCAGCTTTTCTTCAAGCGAAAATTAATCTCGCGCAAAAAATGGAGGAAGATATTTCTTTTTGAAATAAATTAATGTTTACTTCAAACGCTTATTACTTTTTTTGGAGTCATTTTTCGATGTCAATGGCTCTAGTGTTTGCGGATATTTTCGAAATGATAATTTTTTATGGACTTTCCAACGGTACAAAAACCAAAAAAACGGACAATTTTTTGGCATAGACGTATGTTCAAGTGGACATAAAATTGACTTTTTTTATTAATATCTCCGTTAATTAGCATCCTACGTGGATGAGGCTGAAATATTCGTAACCCTCGTAAAATTTCGAATTTTTTAATACTTGATTCAACCCTGAACTCGAGCCCATTCTTGAGAATTCCGCATATGAGTGCAGAACATTTCCCATCCCGTCCCCCCCCCTTAAAATCGAAATTTCGAAAAATTCTTTCTTAGCACGCGCTTACGTCATAAAATGAACCTATGTTCCAAATTTCAGCTTTCTAGCCTCAGTAGGTTTGGCTGTGCGTTAATTGTCACTCAGGACAAGCTACTTTATATATGCAGATTTACTTACTGTTAATGTATATAATTTAATGTCTTTTTTTTTTTTGTTTATTTGGTGAAAAATTTTTAATGGGGGGAAAAAAACATCCGCTTCACTTGCAAAAGGGTTGAGTTCCGGTAGCGTGGTCGCTTAGCAAGTTAGGTGACAACAATACTTGAAGGATTATTTTAAGTTTTAAAGCAACTGTACGTGTAATTTAATGCTTTGCCGAAAAGTTTTAAATTCCAAAGGAACTTCCTTTTTTTTTTTTTTGAAATAAGGTGTGCACGCATTTTAGTTAAAGAAAAATGATCATTTCACATCAGTGGAGGGGGAGGGGGCGTGGGTTTTCTTTATTTAACAGAATTTCCGCTTCACTCGTAAAAGGGTTCCGGTAGAATGGTTCTTCTCTCGTTGGCGATGAACAATGTAGTTGGAAGATTATTTTAAGTTTTAAAGCATCAGTAAATCTAATTTAATGTTTTGGCAAATAGTTTTTAATTCTAAAGAAACTTATATAGGTTTTTTTGTGTGTACGCATTTTAGTTACAGAAAAATGGTCACTTCACATCAGTGGGGAGCGTGGATCCTTTTTATTGAACGGACTTTCTTTAAATCCTTAGCACGGGCACCGCCGTGCGGGTACTGCTAGTTACATATATGACACCAGCTGTTTGTTTTGTGATGGTGAATGGATCTTTTACTTCAGATAATAACACTTTAACGATACAGGATTAATTTCCTTTAGAAACCATATTTATCGAATACTGATGGAGGATCAGCGCATAATTCATATTGGAAGACTTTAGCAATTTGTTATTCCATCCTTATTGTACGTATCATTCGCCGTAAAAGATGGTTTGGGCTTAGTCATCTTTACAGATAGTAACTACTCTCATAACAGAAGCTAGCCTCCTTTATGAAGAAATTCCACTAAATGTTTTGTCTGCCATATCCTTTTATGCAACTACTCCAACGTTAAAGGACACATCACAACTCACCTTATTATCAGCGACCGACCAGTATCGGCGAGCAACACCAATTTACATCAAAAGACATTCTATTAATTTCAAAATAAACCAGTAACACCAGGTGCAATACATTTATCCAACATATTTGCATTATTTTTCTAGGTATAAGTTTCAATGTTTACATTTTTATGAGGCTAATAGCTAAATGATTAAATAAGCAATTCTATAGGTTCATATTATGAAAAGTCAAAAACGTTTCGTTACTTACAATTTGTCATTATTCGATTTATTAAACAACAATCTATGCGAGGGACCAGCGAGATCCCATCCGTCTTTCTAAGGTTAATCCAGACAGACAAAAATCAGTAAATATTTTACTGCTTTTTTTTTTTTAAATAAGTTTTTGACCGTTCATCGCTTTGTGGCGTAACATTATCAAAAAGCGTCGAATTACAAAAAAAAAGAGAACTTAAAAAAATTATGAACTGGGCTGGATAATCACGATCTTTTCTTTGTTTACATTCCGTTACTTGATAAGCCGTGACCTTGCAAGTAGCGTTTTAAATGTGGTGACGGTCCCTAAATCGTTTTTCATTAATAACTCCTGTTCTACTGCACGAAATGCAGTGAAATTTCGTACCCTGGCTGCATTTTGCTGTCTAAACAAAATTATGTAGCAAAAAATAGAGGTTCCCATTTAAAAATCAAGATTTCGCGCTCATTTTGCTTTGTATATGGTCCCTTATCAAAATTTTACCTACGAAGTGTTGAAGAACACTTCAAACCATGTCAGATGACACCTTTCGTTCCCTTCCAGCATGCATAATGATCGAATAATTAAAAGTGTTTCGTTTTTTTTTTCTCTGACTGTACAAATTTCGTCCTACGAGACGAAGTGCAGAAGTTTTTCATTTTAAGAACTAAATCGTTATAAAATTCAAATAAACATGGAACATCAGCTGACCTCGTGGTGGCTGTTCATTCCCTTAACCACTGCCTTGCAAATACCAACTGTCGCTTACAACTCACCCCAATAAAAGTAAATGTTTGCACCATATCCATGGGGCCTCAGCAACATCCGTTTTAAATGCCTAAACTTCTTATTATTTTAATCCAAACTTATGACTGTTTGTTACTGGACCCCTATATGTTATTGGTGCTGTTACCCTAAATCTTTGACTGTTTTCTAAATCGAATTTCTGTATCAGTGCAAGATCTTCATGAACACCTATGGTTTTGTTAATTTTGCTCATGAGATTAATTTCTCATAGCTTTGCAAAAGCATTTGTGATGTTAAAATAAACTATCCCAGTTTCTTTTGAAACTTTGTTTCCTCTCAGACGATTAAACAGTTGCTAGGTGCCAGTGTACTAAACCGCAATTAAATATTAGCCGCTCGATAATAATTAAAAAAAGCAATTAGTGGTTAATCTAGAATCCAGATGCAGTTTTTTCCTTAAAGCAAGTAAAAAAACCCGATGAAAATAACCTTTCAAATGCAGTATTAAAAAGAAAAAAAAGTAGAAAGAAAAGAAATTTTTTTCTTTTAAAATGCTGAATAAGTTATGGGGAGGAAAGGCCTTTTAGGATTTTGCAACAAAGCATGTCAAGCGTATTTCATCTTTTGTTGTACTAAAATTCAACCGCATAAAAATGACACTGCTATCTGAAGTGGTGGTGTGTTGCTTTAAATTTGATATTTTTTCGAAATAAGGAAAGCAATAAATTCAAGCAAAATATTTCTCAATGTGTATGAAAAACACATTAATCAATAAACACATAAACACACTACACTGTTAAAAATTACGTCCACCGTTGCACCAAAGAAAGGAGCAAATTTGCTGCAACCTATATTCAGTGCATGATTGAACCAAAACAGGGTGTTTTATATCACTCCCAAGTTTCGTGCGTAGTTGAACCATATTCGTCATTCCATCTTTCTCCAACCATAGGAGTTAATCTGAACCATGTATCGTGTTCTCCTTTTCCCCTATAACTGGAGCGGAGTAGAACCATAACTGACGTTTCCGTTCGTCGTATTCTTGGAGTGAAATTTAACCATAACTCGGGTTTTCGTTTCTTGCATTGCTGGGATGAAGTTGAACCGCAACTAGCGTTTTCCGACTTTCATTTGTTGGTACGTGGTTGAACCGCTAACAATATTCTGATTTCCTCATTTAGGTGTTAAATTTAGCCATTTGCTTTACTTGATTTATATTTTGTTTTCGTGGAAAATAAGTAATTTTGTGAAGATTTTAAAAACTTCCCTTTTTTTCGATTTTCTTTAGAAAAGTTAATATTAGATGTACTCGAGAACCATTTATAATATTTTCAGTCAAAATTTTATATTGTTCTCAAGAATAGAGTGCTTAAAATGAGCATCTTTCATCGTCAAAATGACCACAGGTTTATCATACTCTTTAGTGTTATAACATTAACGCAAAAGGTAGAATTCGCTATGCAGGCAGATATTAAACAACTATTTATTTATTTTTTGTGATGTTTGCTAAAACCATTAACTGCATTAAAAAAATGAGCAATTGGAATAAATAAAGATATATTAAAAAGATTCTTAACGTGCGTAATAGACAATTCCTAATTAAATACTTAATTTTAAAAAATATACATTATTTAATTTAAGAAATTATCCTTTTTATACATTTCTTGATATTTTAAGAGTTGCATAGCTGGGAGGGAAAAAAGAGAAAATATTGCTATTGCAATTACAGTAAAACCTGTGTAAGTTGACCACTTGCGGTGCAGCACTTTGGTGATCAACTTAGACAGGTGGTCAACTTATAGAGGGTAGTAAGGATTTTTTTTTTTGTCATTTCTTGTCTCATGCATTCATTTTAACTAATTGGAGTACTTTAAACTCACTTTCATTGTTTAATATTACTTTAAAACAAGAAGAAAAAATGTTGTTTAAATATTTTTAGAGATTATTTAACCAGAATGACTCGTAAAGTATCATACAAATTTAAAATTTCTGTGAATCGATCAAAAAAAAAAAATGTGTCGTTACTAATGAGAAACAACTTACTTGATATTAACAGTTCCTAAAAATTCATAAGTCGAAAGTTACTCAAATTCTTCATTCGATTTTTTCTTGAACATTTGTAACCATGGTAATTACTTTTCAACAAAATAACTCCTTATTGAAGTTTGGCGCATTTTCTGGGACATAACATCAGGCCAATGTTTTCCGATGGAAACATGAATATTCATAGGATTTTCTAAAATGTCTGGTTATTTATTTGAGGCATAACTGATGAAACCTTTAGTACAATTTAATGCTTTTGCCTGTTGCTCAACTTACAAAGGGTTTTTTTACATTTCTCCAAACCAAAGCTGGTGTATATTAGTGGTCAAGATAGAGAGGTTTTCTTTCATTATATAAGATAGGACTAATGCCGTTCCTGACAAAAGCGGTCAACTTTACAGGTTTTACTGTATTCCTAATTGACATTCATTTTTTATCTTTATATTTTTTTCCTTAACAGCAATCCAATTGTAATCTGAATAAAAGTTAACTACATTTCGAACCATTTTGACAATCAAAATGATTAATAAAGTAAAAAAGAAATTAATACCAATAAGGTACTACAGTTCTTAAAATAGTTTACGATTTATTGTTCTCAAAGGTTTTATAATTTCTGACTTAAGGAGCCAAAATTTTTAACTGATGAGCTGTTTTTAGAAGATACCTAATTTTTATTATGTTAAAATTTCCAGTCAGTTATTAGTTGAGATACTATGCATACAGTGGCAAGAACATAAAATATTGATAATTACAGAACTCTGATACTTTATTTTCCTTTAGGAATGCAGGATATTCATTTTTACAGGATCTCCAGCACCAGATGTTTTTATAGGGTGTATATTTATTTTTCACTTTACGCCATCACACAGCAGTAAATTATAACTTATCTGACGTCATAAAAACCTTCTATATGTGTCGAAATATAATTTACAACAGCTGTCTCTTTCAATTATTTATATTAATAGTGTTGCATTAAAAGTAATTTACATAATAAAATATTCTGCTTTTTTGAAAAACAATTTATTAGTTGTCTTATCCCCTAACAAAAGAAAAATTGCAAGACTTGCTCCAAGGGAAAAAAAAAATTTAATTTACTCTTTACTGTAGTTAGCTTTCAAAAATAGCAAGATTAGCATAGTTCTACCAATAAATTGCATTTTTCTTCAAATTTGATAAATCTTTTTAATTTACATAAAGCATGATTAAATAAAAATGTCTAAATTCCAATTGTGAATTTTCCAGCTTGTCTTTGGTATCAGTTGGCTCTCTGTTTAACGACTTTCAAGGGACCACAAAAAATCGTCCTTAAATAGAATGTTTTTAACACTAGAGTGGACCATCTGGGACCGTAAAAGCCGTCGTTAAATAGAGAGTCGTTAAACAGAGAGCCAACTGTACTTTTCTTTTTCTTTCAGAAAATTACCAGTAGGTGGATGATCCATATATTTTTTTTCTATTAGTATTGTTTGTTTTAGGTTTTAATTAAGAATAAATTTTTTAATTAATAAAAATATTTCAGTAATGTTTATGAAAATTCATCAAGAAAAATATCTAGCTTCAAACTTTTATTCTTTTTCCTGAATTATTATATCAGGGGCGGTCAAATGAATCTCGATCAGTGTGTCTAACTTTGCAAAGCACGTAAGGTGGTCCATGCAGCTGCATGTGTGATGATTCCATGTATTGGTAGAGAGACTGATGCAAGCACAAAGTTTGACTTTACATAGCGACAGTGTGGCTGTACGACTAAGAGAAGGTTGACACTCAACTTTTCGTCCACAACAGAACAGGCGAGTTCGCAGGGACATTCAACTGAAACCCGGTCAATGCGTCTAACTTGGGCATTAGATGTAAGGGGCAACGTCTACTGCAAAGTCTTATGTCTAATGCAAAGTTAGACACACTGACCGTGTTTGAGTTGAATTTTCCTGTGAACTTGCCTGTTCTGTTGTGAACGATAAGTTAAATGACAACCTTCCCTTCCTCGTGTAGACATAGTCACTATGTAAAGTCAAACTTTGTGCTTGCATCAGTCTCTCTACCTATACATGGGGTCACCACACACGCAGCTACATGGAGCCATTTACGTCTAATGCAAAGTTGGACGCACTGACCAGGTTTCAATTGAACATCCTAACACAATAACACAATTAAAGTTGTCTTTCATTAAATTTTTCATTCATCAAAAAATTTTCATAGCATGCATGTTAGTACAATACAAATTCAAACCAATAAAATGTAACCGAGTTACGACAAAGTGTATATAAAATGCTGAAAAAATGAGTTGAAATTGACTTTGATACACACGAAACTCCTCAAACATAAATTGGAAAAACAAAATTTTACTAATTTAACCAGTAAATAAAAATTTAACTATTAAACAGCAAAAAGTTATTGGAATTTCATTTCACTGGTTAATGGTAAAATAATCCTAGTAAAAAATATCTATCTTGCAATTTTTTTTTCATTTAACATGCATGTCATGTCAATTTTATCCAACTGCAACGAATTCTAAGGGTGGAACATTTCAACCAATACAAATTCAAATCAATAAAATGTAACACAGTTATGACAAAGTCTATATGAAATGCTGATACAAAATTTATTGAAATTGAGTTCGATATACAAAAAACTTTTCAAACATTAATTGAAAAAACAAAATTTTACTAATTTTAATAGTCGATAAAAATTTACCTATTAAACAGCACCCTATATGGGCGCCCATGGTGAGGCTTACGGAACTCTTCTCTGTCCCATTCATAAGTTTCGAGGTGGTTTAAAGACCTCTAAAGAGGGCGGAGAAGAAGTTCAAGATGAACAACGCTCTAGGCGACTGTCAACCAGCAAAACCGACAACAATGTGGCTTGTGTTCCTCAATTGTTAGACTTTGACCCTCGATTGACTATCAAGATGGTTGCAAATGAACTGAACATGTCGTCTACTGCTGTGTTTCGCATTACTCAACATGTAGTGATGAGAAAAGTGTGAGGTAAGTTTGTGCCGAAGCACCGTGCCATAATGAGCTGCGAGTCCACGAGTATTTGTCCAAACCCCAAGTGAAAATGCTGTCCCAGCCCCCTACAGTCTGACAGACTTCTTTCCTCGGATTAAGGTAGGCCTGAAATGAACCCATTTTTCATACCTAGAAGAGATCCAATCAGCCATGAAGAAGACCTTATGGGGAATTCCCCAAAAATGCCTTTCAGGGCACTTACCAGTCATGGCAGAAGCCGAAGGACATTACTTTGAAGAATTTTAAATGTTTGTGCAAATCTGTTCAATAATTACTTTAAAAAAAAATTGCGTTACTTTTGAAATAGACCCTGTATATATTCGTAGTGGAATACACACAGAAAAGTATTTTAGTTGAATATAAATTTTTGAAATAAATACCCAGGTAAATACCCACTTTAGGTATTTACCCGGGTATATACCCTGGGTATTTACCCCTAAAAATAAATACCCAGGTATTTTACATCACTATTCTGAGGTGACGATATTTGGTAACCTTAGGACCTTTAAAAACTGAAACAAATCCAAAACCACGTTTAAGCGATTTTTGGATGCAATTTAAATGATGTTAGGCATTTGGGGCATTTTCTGGAAATTTAGCAAAACTGAAGATCTGAACACAAAATTAGAGATGCTCCGTAATTTTATTGGCACAGCGAGAGGGGGGGGGAATCTGGAGTAGTAGCATTTTAACGACTTATTTTCAGACAAACTAGAAAAAAGAAAAAAATTGCTTTGAAACTTCAAAGAGAATGTTTTTTTTTTTTTTTTTTTTTTAAATGCTGTACACAAACTTGAACCTTAAAGTTAATTTTAAGTCAAATATGTACTTTTCTTTGGTTTTTTTATTATATTTTCTCCAATGGGAGGGGTTTAACCCCCAAAACCCTCCCCTTGAACACAGTCCTGGACAAAGTGTTTATGAAATGCTGATACAAGATGTATTGAAATTGAGTTTGATGTACACAAAACTTCTGTAACGTAAAAAGGAAAAAGAAAATTTTACTAATTTAACCAGTCGAAAAAAATTTACTTATTAAACAGCAAAAAGTTACTGGAAATTTCATTGCATTGGTTGACGCTAAAAGAATCCCAACAAAAAATATCTAACTTTCAAAATGTTTTCATTTAACATCAGAGAAGAGAGTGGTCAGAGAGCAAAAAGCAGGAAATCCCAAAAAATTTCGTAAAAGGCATGACATCCAAAAAAATTTCGTAAAAGTGCAATTCAAAACCGCATCAAAATAAAACCTAAAAGCCATGATATTTAAAAATTCAACAAAAGTGGCTAATTTACCGGTTTTTAAAGTAATACGTTTTTAATTAAGCATAAGTAATAATTTTGTACAATTTGCTGGATTGTACCATTTTTTGCAACATTGTTTATTTCTAAATACAGTAGAAGACCGTTATAACGCCGAACTATATAACGCAATTGTCTATAAAACGCACAACTTTTCAGAAGTAAACAATATGTTTTGAAGTTTAAAAAATCCCTCTGTTTTGCTTTGCAAGCACTAAAATTGTAAGGAAAATCAAATTTTGAAATAGTTCTTCATCTTTCCATCTTAATTCAAAACTTTTAAGAGAAAATTAGTACTTACAGTAAATAGAAAATACCAGCTGGCTCTTGAAAATGCAGTTGTTATGCAAACCATGAACCAACAGAAGTGCAGGATGATGCACTTTCTTTTGATTGTGAAACATATTAATTTGTGAATAACTAATTCTAATATTGGTGCTTTAATACTCATTGCAGATAAAACTCATTCTGAAGTGCTAATATATGATATATTCTGAATATTAGTTTCAAAATTTGTGAAATGATCTATGTAACGCAAAAACCTGTATAACGCAAAAGCTCTGGGCCCAAGGTGTGCGTTATAACGGTCTTCTACTGTAAATCTAAATTTTGAAAAAGAGAATTTCTAACCCCTGAGTCCTTGAACAAAGGGGTCAATTTTGGCAGCAGCACAATAGTGTCATCTTTTCATATGTTTTAGAGAAAAAATACATATTTTTGATTAAAAACATTTGAGTTTATAGTGTTAAAAGAGTGAGAACTTAAATTTTAAAATTTGGTCTGTTTGTAAAGTAAAAACTTACAACAGAGAGAAAAATCTAAAATTTTCTTATGTGGTAGAACATACTTTTCATAGTAAGAACCGAAAATAAATAAATACAGTCGAGCCTCCATATATCGAACTTCCACACATTGAAATTTTCTATATATCGAAATCGCAGCAAATTTCAATGTTCATTACATAGAAAAACCGTTTCTATATATCGAAAAAATCTCTATATATCGAAATTATTTTTCGAGATATTAAAAGTTTTTTTCCGCTTTAGACTGTTTATCTGACGAAAAATGAAGGTTGGGGAAGAACATTATGTTCACTAAAGGTTGCAACGAAACTCATAAGGAATCTGAGGTTGAGGGGTGAGTATAGATAGGTAGTTGTTCCATTCTTAAATTCTTAAATTCCCTCGAGTTCATTTTAAATCTTAGTTGTAACCAGTAACACTGTAAAATCAGTTTCAAGTTATTCTTTTTGTCTGTTGATTATCATTCCTAGTCTTTTTAGCTTCAGTAAAAATCATTCAAGTTAAGTAGATTGATTTTTTACTTGTCTCTCGATTACATTGTCAAAACGAAAATCCCCTCATGTAGCGAATCAAGTTGAACTGCCGAAGAATGAAGATGTATGAAGGCACAAAAATGTAATTTCTGTTAATTTTTCAGTTATTAAGTTTCGTTTAATCCGATGCTCGTATAAATTAGAAATTGGGTTTCATGCATGAAAATAAGCTTTAATTTTAATGTTTTAGGATATTTTTATGATAAAATACGATCGTTTCTATCTATTAAAATTTCTATATATCGAATTTTTTCCCGGCAATTTGCTACTTCGATACATGGAGATCCGACTGTATATATATATAAACGATTGGTTATCTTTTTCATTGCATTGGAACTCAAAATTTGATTTTAAAAAGTTCCTAATGGGGTATTCCAAGGTATTTTTGACATTTATGTAGAGTCCGTAACGTGACGTTTTTGGCATAACTTTTTAATTTACTTTCCGGGACGCAGCGCTAAGTACGAAGTTACAATTCTTAGTTTTGTATTATTTTGATGCAGTTAATGCTGCTCATGATTACTTTTAGTTTTCACATTTAAAATAAAGGGTGTCCCAAAATTAACGCAAGATTTGAATTTGCCACAATTTTTGCTGTGAATTGTTGGCAGCCACGGAAAAAGAACAATTTGACAGCTGGGAGTTTAGGGGTTAGTAAAAATGGAGTGTTATGCTATTATACAGCCAGCGAAACAATTCAATCACTGCATGAGGAATTTCCTGTTCGTGTACTCTCTCGTTTCGGTGATATGAATTATACCCTAGATCGTGTGATTTTACATCATTAGATTTCTCCCTATGGGGTTATTTGAAGTCAAGCGTCTATGTCAGCAATCCCACAACCACCTGCGCATTACCTAATTGCGATATCGAGCGCCAATAACAGTAAACTGCTTGACCCGCCCAAACTTTCATTATTTTTCAAATAATTGTTCGATAATGAAAACGCATTACAGAATCGAAAACGCTCCATTTGTAATAACCCTAGACCCTCAGCTGCCAAATTGTTCTTTTTTCAAGATTGCCCACAATTTATTGCAAAAATGGCGGCAAATTCAAATCTTGCGTTAATTTTGGGACACCCTTTATAACAAACGCAAATAATGTAGACTATAAAATTTTTGCATACCCATGGTAATATCGACTTAAATAATGCATTTTGAGGTTCGCGTAGGCTTAGCTGTATTATATTTAGAGCTTATAGTAAATGTTCCAATTTGTGAACTAATGGTTTTAAAAGAGGTTTTTGATGATCAACTTAAGTACATGAAATACAACTTGTTCAATATTCCATGTTTACTTTTAATGAAGATTGAGGGTTTTTGGTTTGAAAATAAGTTTTAATCTGAACTTATCTTGCGGCTAGGTTCGAGTAGATTAGAATGCTACTTTGCGACATGCCTACGTCACAACCGATCACGTGAGCGAGAATCTCGATCTCGCAAGCTGACGAGCTTGGAATGACCGCCCAGATCACTGGGTGCCGCAGGAGGAGGTGAGAGGCGTGGCAAAGTGTCCATAGTAATAATAATATGTACATAAAACTAGAGTAGGATGCCGTGAGAAAATTCTAATTCTTCAAAAGGTGCTGCGAATCGTTAAAGTTTGGGAATCCTGCGTTAGAAGGCACCAGGCGATGGCGTGGTGTTCAGAAGGAGTCAGGGGCTCCGAAACCCTTACTCAAGAAAAGAATGCGTCTTGGGCAAGCGAAGTTATTTTAACAAAAAGAAAAGCAAATAATGTTGGGGGGAAAATTCGATTCTTTCAAAAAGAAATCTTTAAATTAAAAATATTTCACAGATGCAGTTTATTGCTTTGCAACTTAAGTTCCCCTCTCTTTCTTTCCACCCCCCCCTTCTTTTTCCCTAGTCAGTCTGAAAAGAACGGTCTTCAAAATTTTTCTCTCCTTAACTCTCGTCCCCTGCAAGAAATTGAAAATAAGTTTTAGTAGTTCGATTGGAGTAATAATGGAAATTGATGTCCTAAAAATGCATTTATTCAGGCGCTTTTCGACCATCAATTTCAAAACATTTCTGGGGGAAGGTCCCTGGATCAACATCCTTTCACTAAGGTAACGACCCTTTATTTTTAAATAATTTAAAAAAAGCAAAAGTAATTGGTCATATTTACATACGATTTCCTACCCAAACCAATAAATCAAATTTATTTTACAATTCCAATACAAGAATTACCCCAAACTAAACAACCAATTGTAAAATAAACACTGATTTTAAATATTATGCGACAAAGTATTTTAATGCCTAACTAATTATATACAATCTCTTAATTTTTATTCACCATTTGAAGTCTGTGCCTCCTATAAACTACTAGCTAACCTAACTGACAACCCACCTTTCGTGTTAGTCAAATTAGTGTTTAGCTCAGGATCCGGTGGGTTAACCCTGAGCTAAACACTAATTTGACTAACACGAAATTAATCTTTGAAACCAAACCTAGTGAGTTACAATAGGTAGTAGTTTATAGGATTTTAATTTTGAAAAACTTTGGAGGAAAATCCCTAACCTCTAATTACTTCGAAAAATCTCCAAAGATAACCTGAAATTGAGTTTTATCTTTCAGGAGAGGATTCTCTCTTCCTTTCCAAAAATTACCTAATGTTGTGGAAAAATCAGAATTGCTTTTGAAAAGAACATTAAAATAAAAAATTTCAAAAGTTGCTGACTATTCATTAGGTAATCATGCTAACGTTATCAAAACCGCTAACGTTTCCAAATATGGTCCGCAATCACGTTTTTCACAACTTCAATTATGAAAAAAATTTGGACGACGCTCCGACTGCTCTCGTATGAAATCTGAAAATGAAAAACCTACAATTTTGAAAAGTGGAGAGGGTTTAAATCCCACCACCTAGTATCACTGAATATCTCTTAAAAACTTCGACTTCGTTTTTTAAGACTTCAATTTCAAATTTGTTTTTGGGCCGAACACCAGAACCGCACTATCCATAACATCATCAAAGTTAGTCTGAAACTGCGTTTATTAAACTTCAATTTCGAAAAATTGAACAGAGGGGTGATGGATTTCTCTTTCTCTTTTTTTTTTAAGAATTGAATCGGGCAAGCAATTTAAAGAAGTCTCGTTCCTTTCATTACCCGAGTGTCAACAAATAGTTCATAATAGCATTTTTAAAATTTTAATTTCTAAAAATTTTCGCAGAAAGCCCCCGAATTTTCCCTCACCGTAGCATTACCAGAATCTGTCTAAACCTGCGTTCTTTGCACTACAATATTTTGGACTAATTCCCCCCCCCCGCCCCCAAGCAAGAGTTTTTTAATAGTGCACTCCTTTTTTTTTTTTGGTTGCGCCACTGGGTGACAGTGTGAAGTCCTTGCCCCACCTCGAAAAGAATGAAAAGATCATGGCATTGTTGCTCCCCCCCCCCCAAGAAAAATGGAAATTGCAAAAAGGGGAAAGGGGGAGGAGGAGCTGATCTTGGTTTTGGGCCCCCTCTAAAATAAAAACATATATACGCCACCGATTCTAATAGCTCAGTATGCCGATGATACATGTTTCATCTCAAAAAATTATGGCCAATCGTTTGCCGCCCAATTAGGACTCTAAAAACAGACGTTCAAAATCAACAAATGGTTCAATAGATGGAGAATACAGATTAATGCTAGCAAAACTACCGTCATCTTTTCGCTAGAAGAGTCCCCCTTCGCTCCCCACCCAAGCTCAGCTTAAAACTTATTTTCAAACCAAAAACCCTCAATCTTCATTAAAAGTAAACATGGAATATTGAACAAGTTGTATTTCATGTACTTAAGTTGATCATCAAAAACCTCTTTTAAAACCATTAGTTCACAAATTGGAACATTTACTATAAGCTCTAAATATAATACAGCTAAGCCTACGCGAACTTCAAAATGCATTATTTAAGTCGATATTACCATGGGTATGCAAAAATTTTATAGTCTAAATTATTTGCGTTTCTTATATTTTAAATGTGAAAACTAAAAGTAATCATGAGCAGCATTAACTGCATCAAAATAATACAAAACTAAGGATTGTAACTTCGTACTTACCGCTGCGCCCCGGAAGGTAAATAAACATGGCCGACCGTGAGTAACTTCATTTCACTTCGTTGGTTGAACAGAAGCTCTGATTGGCTGACGATGAAAGCACCTAATTTTGGTGCTTTATGTTTTGATTCGAACCTAAACGTGACACGCGGTGGTTGATGTGAACACAGTTGAACCAAACTATGGTTACATCAACAGTGGACTTTCAGTTTGAACCGTATTATGGTTAAAGGTTGAACAGATATTTTTTACAGTGTAAGGGTGCGTGATCAATACGAATGTTTTTGAAATATCAGTGCTTTTGAAACATCAATGTTAGAGATGCATTAGAATTTATGTTTTTGCTCACATAAATGGTTTGTTTTTGATGGCTTTTTGACGTCGGTATTAATTGAAGCTAATATGTATACAGTTGAATTCGATTTTATAAAACATCGATACCATCATGTTTTAGCTTTTAACGACGATGTTTTTGCACTGATGTCACACCTCTAACCCACACGCATTATTTGTTTTTACAACTTAAAGTCAAAAAAACAGCAAAATTTACCTAGCACAAAGACATATAAATATTTTAGTTTTTATAATGCAAATGTATGAAAATGCAAAAGGAGACTCGTCATCCATTATTGAAAAGCGAGTTAAAAGTGCACAAGTTTTTAAAATAATTCATTCCTACGAGTGAGAGTAGTTTTCCAGTTATTTCGCGTTCAAACACACAAACACATTAACGCATTTTCGTGACTTCATTTTATACTATTTAGAGGTAATTATACTTGTGTTACTATTTAAGTGTAATAGTTACTCTCCTACATATTTCTTAATTACTGCTACCGATTAATATTTTGTCCTGTAATTATATTTTATTATTTTATTATGATGATCAGCTATTATTGTCGCTAAAAATGATTTTTAAAAATAATTATTTGATAATTATGGTTATTTTTCGCAATTGTCCCAATCATATAAATATTCTTTTCATTCTTCCAGTTATAAGTATTGTAATTTGAGTTTGATTTTTTTATCAAAACCATGTCATAAGTATTTTTTTCTACATTAATATCTGCTAAATTGGACATGCTGCATTAATTTAAAAAAAAAATGTTTTAAACATGAATGCGCATTTCTTTGGAATGAAAATTCCATTTATATCTCGGGTCATTAACTACAAAGTCGTAGCAAGCGTCTCCAAAGCAATTACATGGTTCGTAGACAAATTTATTTCTAAATGCGTTTGCTCTGTAGATTTGTGACCGTCCGTAACCAGTGACAACCACATCATCATAAACAAGTCCTGCGACCAAATGTTAGATGCTTGTTGGTAATTGAATGCATTCTTCTTGAGTTAAAGGATATTACGTGTCAACTAGAGTATTTATGATTAATTAGATGTCACTTTTGCAATAGCTACAACATGACCAGCAATGCGTAATGACGGTTGATAACGCAATTCAAACTAGTCCGCAAAAAGAAAGCAAAAAATCCGAAGAAAATATTTTATGTTATTTATAGGGAATTGATAAAAAAATATACTACCAAATGTACTTTCACTTAAAGCGTGTAAGTGTAAGAAATATAAATCGAAATATATCTTATTTCGATTTCTTAATGAAACCGTTTTATTTACCAAACTGTTTACAATTCTGGATGTGACACCAAACCATCATTGCAATTCAATTAAAACTGAAAACTCTACAGATTATTTTCAATTTAATGTTTTTTTGTTGCCTTATTATAACGATTAAAAATGTAGTACACAGTGGACCTAAATGCAATCATGGACAACAATTGAAGGTGGCAGCGTAATTTGTTTCGTCTTTCTACAGTGCGTTTTGTGTTGACAGGTATGTTGTTTGTTTTCATACAATGATACCATTATTTCCTCAATTGTAACTTCGCATCACACTAAGATCTTTGTCTTATGATATTTCATTGAATTCATTAAGTCAATAGTCTAACAACATGATAAGGGGCTTTTTATAAATGATGTCACGCTTTTTGTAGTACTTAAAAAAAAATAACTACATCCCCCCCCCCATCTTTTCGTCACACTTTACCTTAATCCCCCTCCTGTCACATGTCACGCTTATTTTTCATAACCAAATTCGTTTTAAAAGCATAATGTCACACTTCTTGTCGACCCTCTCCTTCTGGTCTCAGGTTAAACAGTCTCAGCCTTCTCCCTAAAGGATGGTATCATGTGTGGACAGTCTTAGGCTATGTTGATGCTGTTTCTGAAAAAGATTTAATGACCCTTTATTTTTCAGTACAGTCGTAAGCGTTTAAAAAACTAAAATAATAAAATAAACCAGAATGTAACATACGCCTGCGAGTTGTATATTATATGGTTGCATGTTGGATGCATTGTAACCCAAAAAAATACCATTACGCATTCTTGAGCAAAAACTTAGTTAAACACGATTATTAACTTTTCAATAATTACTAATTACATAATTCATTTATTTTTATTCGAAACAGAATTGCCACTAAATGAGGAACACAAAAGGTGGCTATATACAACACATCCTTCACAAACGAAGTTTTAAATTTTCATAATTTACCGTTTTGAGTTAGGCGATATAAATGCACACATACTGTCTGACCACGGATTGAATGGAAAGACAAACATCTGTTTTACAGCCAGAAATGGACGAATCTATTATTTTTTACCGATGTCAGCTTTTGCGGAAGCAGAGTGTCATTCAAATGAGCGGAATACGTGCATCAAATTTTTACTTTTCCCCCTTATTCACATAGATTCGTCTTATCTGGACGTTTGAAAATTCCATGCAATCCGTGGTTGGACAGTACAGCCCCTGGCTAATTTATTAGACGCACCGTAGTTTTTTTTTTTTACAGAATCTATGTTTTGGACGGGTTTGTATGCAGTATTGTTATATTTAAAATATGTTGGATTGGCGGCGTAATATGAACCCAGTTGAAAAATTGTGGGAAGTGATGAAAAGAAAAGTGGTTAAAGGTGATTACAAACAATTCTGAACTTTTAGGAAAGTTCTTTCATGCGTAGAACCATCATCCTCAAATGCATGAGACAGTACAGTCTTGCATTGATAGCATACCGCGAATAATTAAAACTCTCATAGCGGTTAAAGTTAGCTCAACAAAATATTAACTGTTCATTAAATTTTCTTTATTTTTGTTCAAACTTTAATAAATACAAATTTTTCCTACACTGTAAAAAATTCCGAAACGTTACTGGTTATTTCCGTGGAACGTTTCGGGATTTCAAAGGTTTTCACCTATTTCCCCGTAATATCAAGTATTTTCGCAAAAAAGTTTCCTGAATTGCTAAAAGATGCACAAATGATGACTTCTTAGTAATGTGAAAGACATTTTTTGCTACCAATTTGAAGATTGACTGAGCGTGTTTATTGAGTGTATCGGCATTCGGGTACTTCTAAAGGGGTCTTTGCGTAATTAAGCTTTAGCTTGATTACGTCCCGTCCAGATTGACCAAGCTCCCTGCGGGAGCAAATGTGTCACTGGATAGCTGCAGCTTTGCGAGGCAAGGAATATACTTGGTTCTTGCTTGCAATTTTCGTGTAGCTTTAGCCAAGGTTGCTGTAATGCTTCTGGAGCGTTATTAGTAAATCAGGAAAGTTCTGATCAAATACATTAAATCCATTAAGGTTTTTACGACTGGCTTTAACAGGGGAGATTTCGCAATATTTCAGAAAGGTTATTGACTTTTATCGGAAAACTTTCCTGGGTTTCGTAAGATACGTAACTGGTCGAAATTGGGCACATCAGCTACCTATTATTTTCTAGGAACGTTTCTGAATTGTTTTTACAGTGTATAATTACGATGTTTCATTGGTGTTACCCATAGATACTTACATGGTGAATAATATGAAAGAACATTGTATATCGTAAAAACCATGTAGCTGTACGAGTATCACCTGATAATTAACGTTTTCCATAAAATCTTATGGTGCGTCTAATAATTTCTTAATAGAGATAATATTGTGGGTAACAGTAATAGAAGCTTTTTAAAGACCGTGGAACAAATTTAGAAATATAATGTTGGTATTTTTATGCATGATTTAGTAACAAATGGTTTGAATTTAGAAATAGTAACAATCCGTGAATTAGTTCATAATTACCCCTCTAGAAACCGGGAAAACATTATACCTATTAACGCAAAAACAAATCTGTTGTTTAATGGCATTAATTCCTACGGACCAAGATTGTGGAACACCTTACCCAATTGTTTAAAAACCATTAATAATCGAAATTTGTTTAAGAATAGGCTGAAAATTTTGATACTCAATTCTACTGCAGTCAATTTAGGATAAAGTAGCATATTTGTAATAGTATTCCTCGGTTCCGTTATAAAATTAGACGTACTTAATTGCATTACTTGTGTTGTGTTTATGTGTTCTTTGTATGTTATTATGCATTTATTTTTTGTTAATTTTACCTTATGTTATAAAGTGGCTCTTAATTAAGCTCTTCTCTGAGTGGTGGGAGTTAGTTAGGCTATTGTATAGCCTTTACTCCCATCTACAGAAAAAAAAATGGGCAGGGACTGTACATGTGTAGATACAGATATAACGATAAAACTCGCTAATATTGGACTCGGGGGAAGGTACAAATGAAGATTTCGCTTACTTATATGTTTTTGACGAAAAGTATTACAGAAAATGTTTGTTCTTTTTGTTTAACATTAGTTCTTTTTTTGGTTGTTGTTGTTATTTTTTTACTTCGATCACGGAAGTAAAAAAAAATAAAGAAATTTGAATTAAACAAAACTGAAAAAAAAAACACCCTGCTTTAATATGCATGCTATAATGCGTGCTAATTATGTCAAGTACTTATACAAAATAATGCTTTGCTGGACCTAAAAATTGCACAAAACTCATTCAGACTGATAAATATAGAAACAAATGATGCTGAAATGGGATAGATTAAGCAAGTAATAAATGGAGTGTATCAGAGAAATAAAAATTGATGAAATATAAGTCTTTTGTTGCTATAGTAAAAGCTACAAAATCAATATTCTTCATCTGGATTATTAATGGTTCTGAAATACATATCTTTGTGTTAAATAAATGGTTCTGAAAGTGATAACTATTTCCTTTGAAGACTAGGTCTCACAAAAGCTTCTCTAATGTTATTATTTGGATATTTAATGGAAGTGAAAGCTTAATATTTAGTATTGAATATCATGTTTTTGTAAAGTACTTAAAAAGCGTTTCTTTTGTTAGTTAATTGTTATCTAAAAAATGCGAGAAACACATCAGCGGTTTATTCTAATACCATTAGCTGTATAAAATTAATCATTGTTTCAATAAATCTAAAGTGACAATTGATGCGTATTGAGCCTCCATATTTATTCTCCTTGTCTAAAAGGGATGCAAATGTCAATAATTTTTAGATCCAATTCTGAGAACTGAATCTTTAACCAAAGTATTAACTAAACAGCAAGTAAACAGATACTTTTGCTTCCAACTTGACAAAAAAATACATAACATTCATCAATAACATATTAAAGATAATTTCCTGGAATTGCAAAAGGAAATTTCATGAAAAAAAATCAGGAATTAGACACTCTAGCTCTTTTTTATTCTACAGGAGAGTTCCTGAGTTTTTTTGTTTTGTTTTTTTGCAATGTTAGAATCTGATGGCCTCAAATTTTCTGATTAAAAGATTTTTTTGGACAATCACAATTGCTAATTGTTTTCATTTGACCGTCCTTGAAATTTGGTTCCTCTTTCAGCTTGAACCAGGGGTGCGGCTCCCGGAATTCACTTCTGCTGGGCTGGAGCGTCCATGCCGTACACCCACGCATGCTTACACACATACAGATACACATGCTTACACACACACACACACGCCTTTACACACATACACGCACGCCTACACACACACATGCCTAAAGACACAGCTATACACACTTAACTGGGTGGAGGAGAGGCAGGCTTGGGGGGGGGGCAGAAGCCGTTTCTAGAAACATAATAGGATTATGTCGCAACTAGTGATTGCGAAACAAATAATTTGGATTCAGAATGTCAGAATTCAAATTATATATATATTTTTTTTTTACTTCGTACAGTAACGTAATTAAATGATGATGGTAAGAATGCGTCCTAAAGACTTGCTGAAAGCGTAAAATTTTAACTTAACTACAGACATCAAATGAGCACGAAAAATGTTTGCAAGAAATATGACATGGGGTTGGTCTAGTGACAGGTTTTTGGTTGAACCTATTTGATTACGTTGGGCGTTCCAGGTTTGAGAATACTTGCTGTTGACGTTAATGTAAAATTCTGCTGATAAACCACACAATATTTGTAAAGGAAAATAACTATAGAATTCATATTGTACAAAAAGGACGAATATTTTTTATGTTCTACAGCTACTTTTTGAGATATTTCTTTTTTTAACAAATTGAATTTCTCCAACTTGAAAACTGTTTTATAGGCTGTGTATTAACGCTGTTACCGAAAAAAAAAGTTTTAGTCATTAAAAGCTGTGCTTTAATCTGCAGAAAATAAATTCAAATTATTTTTCCCGGCACAGTAATATAATTTAAAACAGCAGTAAAAGCATTTAACGAGAAATAAAATATGTTATAGGCATGTTAACCGTTTGATAGGAACAACAGCTGAAGATTAAAAAGATGTTAATTAAGTAACATCACTTGGCAAATAAATTAATAGGATCTACCTGGATAATTAATTACTCGAAGACAAATCGCTAATGAGTTTCTGGTGTTGAAAATTGTTTGACATTATGTTTTATTATGCTTGGTTACGGTGCGTTAATTAGGTTTGAAAGGGGAAAATACCCTCTTTTTTTAAGTGAGTTAAAAAAGAGGTCTATCAAGACTTTATGTGATGCAAATTTTAATTACGAGAAGACTAAAACGAATGGAAATACCGTTAATTTTTTTAACTTACTATGCAGTACAGAATAAATAAATTCAGTTTTGTATATTATTAAGTTTACTTGTTCTTCAACGTGGTTTTTTACAGGTTAAATTTTTTTATCTTGTTAGTACAGCTATTTAAGTGCAAGTTTTTCTTCTTTCAGAGTTTTTAGTGAAATACTTTATTCCGCTAAGGATTTAGTGATTTAAATTTTTATTGCATGAATGGCACAAACTACTTGGCAGCTTGATGTTTCTCGCATCATGAGTATGAAATTCGTTAAGGAGTATGACATTTTAAATTCCATAACACTCCGTTATTTAAAATTTGTTGATGTGTGTTTTTTATCAAGAAAAGATAGAATGTTAGTTTTTTTCACACTTTGCTTTTCGGAATATTTTTGCTCAATTTCTTTTTTCCAATTTTGATACGATTACGTGCATTTGTTTTGAAGGATATACACATGAAGTGACTTATCATTACAAAAATTGTTTCCTTCTTTCGATGCAGCTGTCTACTAAATAAATGATAGATATCTAAAGTTAAAAAAAAGAAAAGAAAAGTTTGTTTTGAAAAACATTTATTCTTTCATATCTTAAAACTATATAAACTTGAGTAGGAGTAGATTCATCTCGCCTAGAATAAAGCAAAAACGTTATTTAAAAATACACTTTTAAAAAGTTTCTGTAACCTAACTTCATAAAATCTGTCGCAGCTTAGCTGCCTCCACTGCTCTGTAGAAACTTAACTCATACAACTGGAGTAAAGTTCCACATGACTTGTGGAAGGTTACACCATGGTAATGTAACTATGGAAGGTTTGACCAAAATTTTCGGGTGCAGATTTTAGGGGAAATTCGCTAGGTTTAATGAAATAGATCAAAGCAGCATGAAGTTCACTATGAAAGATACAGAATCATCAATGCAACCATGGTCAAAGCTATAACAAAATTGCTTTTCCACGACAGTGAGAAGTTTGTGGCTGTGAAACGTGCAACAGTTCAGGAAACTTTTTTTGCAAATATACTTTATTTTACGGGGAAATAGATTAAAACCGGTGAAACCCTGAGCTTTTCCACGGAAATACGCAAAGCAAGAGTTATTTTCGTTTGACCACAAAGGTCGGCTTTCGTTTCGTTATTAACCAGCTCTTCGCCGATGCTGATTTCTATGCATGCGGTTAGAGGTCTACAGATTCCAGGTGGAAACTACAGCTTAACACTCCTCAAACAATTTTATTTTTAAAATAATAATGCTGCACACTCCAGAATTCGTGTAACGTTATACCCATAATTACTGGTAACCTTACACAAAGTTTTTACAGCGTATTTAATCTATTTTACCTTTTATTAAAATTAAAAATTTCAGGAGAAAAAGTTTAAAGGGTTCTGATTATGGAACATATTTGCTTTACTATTTGTTAGTATTTTGTCGCACGGTAATGTGGAGAAAAATGAAAAATAAGAATTTTTAATCTGATGGCGACCACTACTTTTTGGAAAAAATTTAACTGCATTATTAAATCCTGTTAGAAAATAGTTACCACTGAAAGAATAAGGTCCATGATAATACAACCTCTTTATAAAGTTTGATACTAATATTATATTTTGTGATACATAAAAAATAATACTATTTACTAAAATATAATAACAATTTTATTTTTAAATTTCAAATAGGAAGTCATACTTCCTAAATAGTGAACCACAAATGTTCGGTTACTCTCTGCCAACCACTTCCTAGAAATTCATTTGGAATCTGGTGATTTAAATTGAATGCTTTTGAAGTAAATTTAGTGAATAAGAAAATAAATTCCAGAAATCTAAAAGAAATGTAATTTCGTTAAACATTCACCAATTTGACAATGAAATAATTCAATTATACCGTGTGTAACTAAGATATTACATGTTGTTTTTGTTATTAATGATAAAAATAATTAATATTCCAGATGCACGCTCGTCCGTGTCTGCAATAGACAGGAATGAATTAACTATGTGTGGGTCGAGATTGTGCGAAACGTGTAGCATTTGCGAAAAAAAATATAGCTTGGTATTTTTGTAAATAACTATCTGGAATTTGGGGGATTCTACAAAACGGGAAGGTTTTGAGTCCATTTGTGTCGCAAAATTAGTTTTATATTAAAAAAAGAAAGAAAAAAAACTGAAAAATTACGAGGGTAATTTGAAATTTAATTAATAAAAATATGAACAGCTGTAAAAATTGCGTTTCATAAATTTTTAAGGCTTAACTTCTATGAAAAATTTTGAGCTGAGAGGTTAATCACTGGATATTATCAACATTATATATTATATTTGCGTTTTTTCCCTTTTTCTAAATACTACAGCTATGTGTAGGAATATAAACAATACCTGAGAAGGAAGCACAAAATTATCACCAACAAACAGAATGCGCTAAGAGCTTAAAAATGCAACTTCTATCAGATTTAATGAACTAAAATGCTTTTTCTCCAAGGGAGACAAAAAAATATTTACTTTCTTGTCATCTAGATCAGCGTTTCATAAAATGTTTTTAGCCATAAACCGGTAAGAGTTTTTGAAAAAAAATCGGTGATGTTTTTTTTCTCTTCTTTTCTTTTGTTTCTTTTTCTACTCTTTATTTGCAAAAAAGAAAAAAGAGAGAGAGAGAGAAAGAGAAACGATAGATACATAGAGAAAACAATGGATTTGTTCACCGTTAGAAGCATCCAAAATTGTTTTACGTACTGGTGAGGGGTTTTTTCTTTCTGTTCTTTGTTTTCTTCTTCTTTTTTTTCCTTTTTTTTTTTTTTTTTTGAAAAAAAAAAAAAACTTTTAACTCGAGGCCCGTTAAAGACTTATGACTTTTTTTTTAAACAAACGGCTGAGTTTTTTCTCTTTTTTAAAAAAAAAGTAATAAGAATAAAAAATGAATTTAACAATATATGGGAGATTTTCTCAAGAGTGCCACCCACAGTGGCAAACTTGAGTGCCAGATACAAGTAGGAAAATTGATCTCGAAACTAATTAATTGTTAATCTTTACTAACAATAAAGCTCAGTCTCCCTGTCTGGATATCGGGATCTCTGTCTGGATGTCTGGATCTCTGTGACGCGCACAGTGACTAAACCGTTCGGACGATTATCGTGAAATTTGATACAAAATTAGTTTGTAGCATGGGGGTGTGCACTAGGGTGGGCCGAAAAAACTTTTTTTGGAAAACTGTTTTTGGATAGTAAGGAAAAGTTGCTATATGGACCCGTTATTACCCATAAAAAATTTCGCTAAATTTGTTTAATATTTAGGAGCTATTTGACCTTGAAAAACTGAAAAAAAGGGCAAAAATGCACTTTTTTCAAAAAAAAAAAAAAAAAAGAAAAAGAAAATGGGGGGGGGGGGGGGGGGGGGTTAAAAATAAAAGTTTGAAGCTAGTTTCAGCAAACATTAGAAGTATCTGTCAGTGAATTACTTGAAATCCTCAAAGACTTTTATACATTTCGTAGAATATTTAGCTACGCTCCTTTAAGACTGACACATGGGAAAAATGAAAAAAATAAAAATAAAAAAAATAAAGTAGTTTCAAAATAAGTAAATACTGAAATGTTACGCAATACGTTACTTAGAAAAAACAGCGAAAATTCAATCAATTTTATGCGACATTTGTTCGCCAATTTTAAAAAATGCACACACTTAAATAAAAAATAGTTACATAAAATGCTAATTTTTTAATCTTCGGTTCCAATTGTTTCTCCTGGATAATAAACGGCGCTCAACTGCTTCTATTATTCCTAAGATTATGTTATAACTATTTATATATGTTTGACAAATAGAGCCCTTGAGTATTAAAAAATGTGAATCCTCTGAAGTTTTTTGAACGGGAGCCGGACATTTCGAATGTCATTGCATGAAAGATGTTACGGGGCTGAAGTTTAGCACTGAAAACAGGACAAGGGGTCATTGTTTTAAGCTATTTAAATCTCAGGCTAACATGGATGTTAGGAAAAATTATTATGTTAGCAGGGTAGTGGAACCTTGGAACAGTTTACCGGAAGAGGTGGTAATGAGCAAGGGAGTAGATAGTTTTAAGAGGGCCATTGATCTTCACTGGGGATTGTAAATTGACTAGGACCAGTCTAGCTGGGCCCAGAGCCTGTTGCTGGTCGTCACTTTTGTATTTGTATTATCTTTGTTTTGGTATACAACACGACCGTTATGTATAAGAAAGTAACGCGAGCAAGCACAAGTAGTCTTCTATTTGGACCTGTAAGAGATTTGTCTCCTCCCGGTGCTTTATTTCTTCCAACATATGAGGACATTATCAGATGTTATCAAATCACTAAGATGCAAATAAAGGGAGAAGGAAGTAAGCAACCATCTTCAGCAAGTGTGGCCGCTGTAGTTGCAAAAAAAAAAATTTTTTTTTTGATATTTGGGGACGTGCTTCCCTTCCCCTTGTTTCGATAAGAGTGATTGCCATGATTTTATCTTATTATTCTAAATATAATAGCGCAACAAAAAATGCTAAAAATATAAAGATGCAACTTTTACAATCAAAGCTAGGCAAATTTAAAGCAGAGGCTACGACTTTGTTTGACGTTTGTGCCTGCAAATGCGCAGATTTATATTCGTGTAATTGCAGAAAAAAAGCAAAAGTCCCTGACAGAGAAAAACAATTTCTGATTGATCAAAGAACAGTAAGAAAAATGGCTATTGGAAAAGTGGATAAGGTAACAAATAATGCATATTTCGCTCATCCTGAACAGCTACTGTTGACAACGTTGTTTGACTCAAGAAAATACATTCGGGAATTAGCTGTTAGGTGCATTCTGAACTCTAGAAATAAGAAGACGAAGAGCTCGGATGGTTACGATTTTTTAAGCGTCCTAAACTCAATTTTGAAGCCATTGATTATGTTGATTTAGTTCATTGGGCAAACTGTGTTGCAAGAGAGCCACCTCTTACAATGCATCTAAAAGACCAACAATTGAAAGAAATGTGCAAAGAACAGCCTACAGCTTTTTCGAAAAATTTCCCTGTCACACGGAAGCTGTGAAACGTTGTGTGAAACTAATAACCGAAGCTGCAATATAAGTTCGTGGTGAAATTGCACAAGATGGATACATTCGTGCCAAACTTCAAGCTAGGAAAGAGCTTCCATCATTTGATAATAAGGGACAATATTATTCCAAAAAATAATATTCATTATGCATGAGGTATTATAAATCAAATTTGAAGATTTCTTTTTCAAAATTTTAATATCTTTATATGTAATTCTAGAAAATGTATATGATATTATTGCGTGATAATAATTACTATGATTAATAGTGCTATTTAATTAATTAGTCTATGATTTAATTTTGAAAAATAATTTTCACAATGGTTTTTAAAAAAATGCAATATTTTTTTCGTTTTTCTCCAATTTTTTGATGTCCGAAAGGAGCGGTTAAATGCTTATTAAAATCAATGAAACATTTTATGGGCTCGAACTGGCTCATTATATAACATTTTCGGTGCATTCCAGCAAAATATTTGGAATTTAGTTTTTAAAAAAAAATTTCGACAAAAATTCATTTTTCTCATTTTTTTCGGTTTTTTAGTGTCAAATAGCGCCGGCTAGATATTTTTTAATATCCAAGAAATTTTTTGTGAGTGCTAATTAGCTCATCACGCAACTTTTGCGCGCTATACAAAAATTGATTTCGAAAAATAAATTTCTTTTGGCTTATTTCGGCCCACCCTAATGTGCACCTCTAAGCGATTTTTCGAAAATTTCATTTTTCTCTTTTTCTATTTCAATTTTAAGAACATTTTACCCAGCAAATTATCATAATGTGGAACCGTAACATGGGCAAGATGGGCAAGCAAATAAACATTGCAAATTGGCGAGAAATTCTTCATCATTATTTGTAAATAAACCAAATGACATTGTATTTTTCTACTACGGGCAAAGCCGTGCTTGCATCACTAGTTTTTATGTAAAGATAAAACATTTAAGGGCAAATACAAATACAAATACAAATGTGACGACCAGCAAAAGGCTCTTGGCCAGCTAGGCTGATCTAGTCAATTTATTAGCCCTCAATGAAGATCAATGGCCCTCTTAAAGCTATCCACCCTTTTTCTCGTTACCACCTCTTCCGGTAAGCTGTTCTAGGTGCCCACGACCCTACTAAAGTAGTAGGTTTTCCTTATTCCCAGGTTAACCTGAGATTTGAATAGCTTAAAACAATGACCCCTCGCCCTGCTTTCAGTGCAAAAATTTAATCCATTAACATCATTCATTTTGTTAAATTTAAGCAACTGAATCATGTCTCCTCTGATCCTCCTTTGCTCCAGGCTATACATATGGGGGGGGGACACAAAAATTAACCGGATTTTTGTTCTAAAACATTTATATATTACACTGTAAAAAAAATTCGAAACATTACTGAGTATTTCCATGTAACGTTTCAGGATTTCATGGTTTCAGGTTTTTATCCACTTCCTGGAAATATCAAGTATCATTGTCAAAAAGTTTCCTGAATTGCTACAAGTTGTCCGAATGCAGACTTCTTTCTGTTGCAAAAACTATTTTTAGTTCCCAGTTTAAAGATTAACAGAGAGTATTTATAAGGTGTATCGGCTTCAGTTCAGCTGCGGCTCGTCCATGCTGATTAAACTCTCAAAATGAGCGAATAAGTATGGACTACGTAGCTTTTCAAGAATTGCAATCAAGTGAGATGCTTGATACTTACTTGCAATTCTGGCTTAGATTTGGCCATGGCTGCAATACTGTTTTCGGAACAGTCTTGATAAACCAGGAAGGAGGCAAGCTGTTATATTATCTCTACTTAAGATGACTCTAAAGTTCCAGGTAGAACACTGGCTTTGTACAGAAAGATTTCTGGATTTTTCAGGAAGGTTACTGAATTTTAGCGGTAAACGTTCCTGAGTTTTGCACTGGCAATATGTTACTAGCAGAAATAGGGAGCATCAACTGCCTATTATTTTCCAGGAACGTTTCTGAATCGTTTTTACAGTGTAGTTTATTCACAAAAATTTCTTTAATCTCCATCAAAGTGTTCACCCTTAGATGCAATACACTTGTTAATTCTTTTTTCCACTGTTAGAAGCTCTCCTGGAACTCTCTAACTTTGACCATGTCCAGTGCCCTTTGCGAAGCAGTTTTTACAGCCTCTACATCATCAAAAAGCTTTCCTTTCAGATTTTTTTTTCATCCTCGGGAACAGAAAAAGATCACAGGGGGCTAGGTCTGGCGAATACAGGGATCGAGGAACGACTAGCCACCCCTGAGAGGCCAAGTAGCGGTTAATAGTGAAGACTGTATGTACGGGAGCGTTATCATGGTGAAGGAACCATTCTTCCGATCGCCCGCACGAGTTTCAACTCATTCTTGTTTCTTCTAAAGTTTCGTTAACCGTAAAACGACAAATCTCGTTGATTTTTTGGCGGATTTTTTCAACGTTTTCATCATCTCGAGACGTTGAAGCGCGCTCAGAGCGAGCATGATCTTCAACATTCCTACTACCACGTTTAAAGCGCCCAAACCACTCGAAAACTTGTGTACGAATCATAGCATTGTTCTTGAAAGCTTGTTGAAGCATTTGGTAAGCTATTTCGTTGTCGACTTTTCAAGCAGGAAGCAACATTTCAATTTTAGTTTGTTCTTTTTAAATCTGCTATAATGAGTTCGCAGGCGGAAAGTATCAACACCTGAGAAAACCAACACTACTATCAGACGTTATCAACTAAACTGACGCCACTTGCACAGCTGGTTTGTGAAGGTTTCTACTTGAGCCATTTAGCTGGAGGACACTCTACTACATCCAGAATTGGCATCGCACCTTTAGTCCGGTTTCTTTTGGGTCTCCTTCGTATTAAGCCTATTAAGACTGGTATCACACTGTAAAAACGATTCAGAAACGTACCTGAAAATTACTAGGCAGCTGATGTGCCCATTTTCAGCCCGTAACATATCTCGCAAAAAACAGGAAAGTTTTCCCTTAAACTCAGTAACCTTCTTAAAGTTATCCTGAAAAATCCGGAAACCTTCACATTTAAAGCCGGTCGTGACTTTAGAACTTCAAAGGAATTTGAGATAGGAATAACATAACAGCTCCTGAACAGGATTACAATCATGGCTAAAGCTGAGCCAAAAATTGTAATTCTTGCAAAGCTCAGTAGTCCAAAGAATTTTTCGCTCCTTTTGGGAACTTAATCAGTGACTATGAGCCATAACTGCATTGAAGTCGATAAACCTTATAAATACTCTCAGTTAATCCTTAAACTGGGAGCTAAAAATATTTTTTTTACAACAGAGAGAAGTCTGCATTCCTGGAACTTGTAGTTATTCAGGAAACTTTTTTGACAATGATACTTGATATTTCCAGGAAGAGGATGAAAACCATTAAAATCACGAAACGTTACATGGAAATACTCAGTAACGTGTCTGAAATTTTTTACAGTGCATAATCTAAATCTGAAAATACCATTATTAGTCTAGTTACCCTTATTTGAACCCTTTCCAATACGCAAATATCTTTCCTCTGATAAGGCGACCAAAACTACACAGCATACTCCAAATGGGGTTTTACTAAACTCCTACATAAACGCAGATGAACCTTCTTAGATTTGTTTGAAAGAGATCTATTGATAAGCCCAAACATTCTGTTTGCTTTGTTACTTGCTATGCTGCAGTGTTAAATAAACTTGAAGTCCTGATTTATTAGGATACCCAGATCAATAACATTTTTGCCTGACTAATGATTGAACCCTGTAAACGATAACTCGTACGCTTACTTCCATGACCTAAGTGTAGAACTTGACATTTCTCTACAGTAACTGCCGTACCCCACTTATCCGCTCACTCAGTAATACAATCTAAATACTCTTAAAGCTGTTTTACCTGTTTTTTATTTTCCACAATCCCAATAACTTTTACATCATCAGCAAAACAATTCATGCTTCCAGAAATATTCTCATTGATGTCAAATATAAAAACAATAAACAAGTGAGGCCCTAAAACTGAATCCTGAGGAACCCCCGCTTAAAACATCACTCCGTTTAGAATTAGTTCCCCTCACAACTACTCTTTGTTTTCTTCCAGTCAATTTCTAACCCAAAATAAAGTTTTTTGTCCTATTCCTATATCAGCTAATTTGCTGAGAAGAGCAACATACGGTACCTTATCAAAAACTTTTTGAAAATCAATATAAACAATATCACACACTTTTTGTTATCTAAAACCAAGATAACCTTGTAGTAGAAATGCAATAAATTAGTAGCACACGATTTACCTTTCCTGAACCCATACTGCAAACTAGTCAGCAGACTATTAGTCTCTAAGAAATTCATTATATTAATTTTGATCAAAGTTTTGAAAATCTAACAAACACTGAAATCAGTCAGACTTACAGGTCTATAATTCCCAGCATTACCTTTAGACCCTTTCTTGAAGAGCGGCGTTATGTTAGCAAGGACACAAATCCAAGATCAGCCAAAAAAAAAAAAATAATAATAATAATAATGATAATAACAATGACAGTTTAAAATTAAACAACTCAAGGTTAAATGTAATTTACGTTCCCTTACCTTTATAGTACTAAAACTCCGAAAGATATTTATCCTTATATATTATTTCTGTAGCCTGTTTTTGGTTTCTACGCCAAATTTCCCTCAATTCTTGATCGATTTCTTTGATTTACGGCTAATTTTATAGCTTATGGTGCTGGCTACTGACGAAAAATAGACCCAAGGTCTAAAAATTGTTTCTTTTAGCCAAAAAAACCTGTTTTAAAGAACCAGAATAAGGTTTTCGGTCAAACTTATAACTTTAATTTGCGCTAAGACCGACAGAGCTGAGTAGCTTGATCGGCAGAGCGTTCTCTTCGTAAGCAGGAGATTACGTGTTCGGGCCCACGTCCGAACAATCTGCAACAAAAAAGTTAGAGAAATATCGCGCATTACATGAACACTGAATTAAGTGAATAAGAACTATGAGGGAATAGAACAAATGAGAAGGAAATGCTCCTTGCTGATATAAAAACTTTCAGTGATTTTGTGCTAAATTACTTCAAAATTGCACGTGTTTTTTTTTTTTTTTTTTTTTTTTGAAGCTTTGGCTCTGGAAAGAAAATTAAAGCATAATGTAAGCGAAAATATAAGTAACAGGTTTAAGATTTCAGACTACAATAGAATTGTTTTTTGTTCAGAAAAAAAAATAATAAATTGTATATTGAAATATATATTCTTCTAATGAGTTTTTGACTCTTTGTACAAATAAATAAAATACTACCTCAATTTGAAGGGTAAAATATATATTTTTTCTTCTTTTTGCTAAAAAACAAATAGCTTATCACATTTTTACTACATTCGAAAAGCTACGCTTAAAAAAGAGCATAGTTCAATTTATTTTGTATTTTAACCGTGCTGTTAAATGATGAACACGTGCTGCCATCTAAGTTATAACGGTTTAAGCAGCCTGCGATAACAAATTGTAAAAATTTTCAAAAATAAAAACATTTTTCTTCAATATCTTATCTTATATATTAATCCCCTCTCATTTTAAAACTTATCAGGCTGGCCAATGACGAAAAAAAGACTTACGGTCGAAAATTCAATTTTTCGAAATCGCCTCTTGCTGTTTCAAAACCTTGATGCTGCCTGTAGTTCTTATGCATTTTTTAAAGCAAAGTTCTAATGCAGTTTTCCATTTTTTACGTCGCTTTCGGCAAAAAAAAAAAAGCCTTTGTGTGTGTTCATATTTTAATAAAGCTTAACAGCACTGGACTTAGTTGTTTGGTTTAATTGATAAGTTTTTTTCGGTAGAGCGTTCGGCTATAAACTATCTGAACTTCGGGCAAGCTTGGGCTGTCCGACATAATATCAAATTTATATTAGTATTACGCATTACATGTGCTCATAACATACACACCTAATACAATAAATGCAGTGGGAATGCTACTTGGTGTTTCGACTCCTTTATGCAGGCTACAGTTATCATTCGGATAAGTTGATTATTAATCGAACTGTGTTCTTTGACTACATCCAGACCACTCAACATAATGTAAGCATAAAAAAGTATTAGATTTACCTAAAGAAATCCTTTTTGTGCAGAAAAACATTTTTATTGTATGCTAAAATGTAGATGTTTCTAATAGCTGTGTTCGACCTTTTGTACAAATGAAAAAATACTACGCCCGATTAAAACTACGAGTTTCACTCAGTAAACCTTTCATTTTTTATTCGCGCGAATACGATATAAAGCATTAAAAGTATTATCAACTTCATTAGCAAGAAATTATTTTCTACTCCTCTGCTTTCTGCTGAAAAAAAAAATACATTTTGTCTACGTTCGAAAAATTACACTTAAGAACGGACTCAGTTCAACTGGTTTTGGTTTTGAATTTTAAGTGTTCGATTAAAAGAGAAACATCTGAGGGCATTTAAGCCGTAACGGTTAAAACAACCTTCTATGTGAAATAGTTCAATTTTCAAAGATAAAAACACTTATTTTCAATCAAATTTATTACTTCTCTAGAATGTTTGTTTCAATCGCTACGTGTGATCTTCGTCATTCTTTAATCAAATTCCATGCTTTGCGAATAATTTTAAATCGTATCATGCTGGTTAATGACAAAGCACAGATGCATGATCTTATTATTATTTTTTTTTTCGGCAAAAAGCTTTTTTGCTGTTTTTTACTACGCATTCCTTCAATGAATAGCTTTCGAAAAGGAAGGCGCAATTGCTAGGTTTGTTGGGGTGTCGGGCTGTTAGTTAGAATGGCGCCAATTCGAATACGTGCCAATAAATATCTCTTTAATGTTTCTTTTTTTCCCGTCAGATGCTGACATGTGCAGGACTGTATTTGCCACAACCTGTTTTTTCACATGCACAATTATTGCTTTTTCACGAGTCACCACTCAGCCACACTTTTAATGACATTTATGTTTGCATTGAAAATATGTACGATTAAAAGGGGAGCTATGATCAAATTATCACAACGTTGTATTTAACGAGGTTTTGTTACTGATGTCTTTAAATTACATGCCTTCTCTTCTGCGCTTACTTTTTTTTCGGTTCTTCTTCATAATGTTCTTCCTTCGAAACTCTTAAAGAGCGAAATGCCTTATGAAACGATTTGAAGCACAGTGCGGAGTTCCGCACGGGTCGACTAGTAACATTTTATTTAATTAACAAATAATGAAAAGGGACGCAAAATACATAATTTAAAATAATATTCTTTAACATTTTTTCCTAATATTAAAAACAATTATTTTGTAAAAGTTTATATTGAAATTTTTGTGCTAAAAAGTACTAAAGTATCCAAAAGGAATACATATAAATATATTTTTTGTATATAAATGAAGCAGAATTAAGATGTCAGTGTTTAACACAAAATGTCCCACTCTATCATCTCTCCATAACCTTATATACAGGGTGATTACATTTAAAGTTCCACTTTCAAAACGCTGGAAAAATAAAACCACTGGTCAGAATGACGTCAAACTTCAACGGAATATTCTACCATGTGCAGGTAAACGGCAGTATCTGCAGAAATGAGTTTCCGAGATATTTGAAGAACCGCGTTTTGGATTCAATACTAACAGTGGGGAAATGTTCGAATTAGACGTCTTTTTCGCACCTTTTTTTCAACGGAAACCAATTTAGCGAGCTTGTACTATAATGATAACGTAAAATAGATGATAAAAATGCAAGAAAATGAAAAATGAAAAATTTGCAGTTACTGCCCTTTACCTGTACTCGGCAGTATTATCGAAGAAGGGGGGAACTTGATGGCAGAAGAAAAAAGAAATAGTTGGAATTTTTAGCAATAGATGGCGCTGTAAGAATCATAATTTAACAGTGGTCGACTACAAATGACAAATAAATCATAAAATATTACCTAAGGTGTAAATTATACGTTAAAACACTGTACTACTCAGAGTGCAAAAAGGCACTGGTGTAATACTGTTAGTTAAGTAAGCCCATCCAACACGGACAGGGGACAGGTCATATAACATCGGATGGGAAAAAATCGGTTTTTAATTGTCCTGAGGCCGAAAACCACATAAAAAGCATCAGTTAAAATGAAATCGGTCTTTAATTTTCGCGAGACTGGCGCAAAAGATGTTCAGAATATACCCCGTTTTCTGTAACAAGTTGAAATCGAGAAACAGCATGTTCTACAACTGATTGCAGTGTTTCCGGGGTCACGTTTAGAATGTGTTGCGCAATGCATACCTTCAGGTCTGCAAAGTTTGCAATCGGAGCACTGAACACAACAGCATTCAGACAGCCCCAAATCCAGAAGTCACACGGATTGAGATCAGGCGATCGGGACGGCCAGGGCTTTCATTGAGACTGCCACGGTGAACTTCTCAGATGCAGAATGAGGAAAAAAACGTGTATTTGGCGTTTTTATAACAAATTCAATGAGTCGGGCGCATGACAGGTGTTTTGATTTACATAGTATGACACTTGCAGCGCCATCTATTGCTGAAAATTCCAACTATTTATTTTTCTTTTGTCATACGTTTTCTCCCTTCTTCGATAATATTCCGTTGAAATTTGAGGTCATTCTGACCAGTGGTTTTATTTTTAAAGCGTTTTTAAAGTGGAACTTTAATTATAATCACCCTGTATATTTGATAAACTATGCTAAAAGAGGTGCCCACTATGGTTAACTTGGTGACCTGAATCTGGTGGGGAAACTAGATGTCAAAATTATTGTTGCAATGGAATCCACCGATGGTAGTACCACATGAAAGGCAAGATACTAAATCGGGGAGATTGCGCAATGTCTTCAAAAGGTAAATCCTCTGAAGTAATCCTATTTGAAAGAACATTGGTGCTCACTCTGTTACCCGGAAACTGTGCGTATGTCATGTAAGCAAATTGTCTTATCTATGAAGTTGTTTTAGAAACAATTTTAAGAAGACTAATAATTTACAAAATTAGATTTATATGGGGTTGTGTCGTGGTTGTGTTTAAGTGTCGTGAGTTGTTTTATAGTATTAAGTAGTTGCGCAATCATCTGAGTTCACTATATTTTTCAATTTTGCTTTGTAAATAACCGAATACTCTTAAAAATATTTATCAAATGCATGCAATAAATCGCTTTGAACACGGGATATGGGAAATTTTTAAAAAAACTATTAATGAATATTATCAATTTGATCAATTATGGATTGATTCAAAAATATTGGAACTTTTTTGTAAAAAAATAAATGAAATAAGTTTTTACAAAAATGAGCTGCAGAGTTGGATACTGCAATTAAGTTGAAAATCTATATCAAACTCAGCAATACAATAATTTAAAACTTATTTTTAATTAATTTGTTTCTTTAAAAATTTGATATTTACTAAAGGCAGTGAAATCAACGATGTTGTAAAATATACATTTTTAATTAACTGAAAATCTGAACTTCAGCATTTTCCAGTTTTAAAGTTTTTTGGTGAAGGTTTTTCAGTATCGATCCAATGAAAGTTCTTATGTTTCATTATGGCTGTGACAGATGCTACCGTTTTATCCAATTGAATAGCTGCTAGCTGGTAGAAAAAAATTCCTTCTTTGTCTTTTGGTCTGGATTTTTATTACTTTCCAAGAAAGAATGTCAAATATACGCCATTGTTTAGAAGTACAATAAATGAAATTCATTTTGTAAATTTGCGATACAGTGTTCTTGTTTCATCGCAGCGTGATTTATGTTTCAATAAACCCGTTACGCAAAATTCTTTCATATGATAAAAACAAAATGATATATACGTATTTTTAGCCTGCCCAAGTTTATCTGTTAAGAGAATTTGTCATGAGATGCACTTCATTAATAAACAATTACTGGCCTTGAAAAGGTAAAGCGAAATGCAATTATGCAAATTTTTAACTTTATTTAATTTTTATTTTATTTTATTTTATTTATTTATTTATTTATTTATTTATTTTATTTATTTATTTTTTATTTATTTTTTTTTTGCGTTTCTGTCATCTGTTGTACTTCTGCTTGTTTTATTTTGCAAGCTTCCCTTTTTGGTTTCCGCTGAAAATTATTCACGAAAAAACTTCAAATGAGGCAGTGAAAAGCAAAGGGATGTAAGTGGACATTTTCAAGTTTTGAGTAAAACGTGTTTGAAGAAAACTTCCTAGGTAGGCTTTCATTGATCATGCTGTATAGCAACAGCTACCAGGGCTACTAGTACTATATCTTGCCCCAAGATAGAGGAGGGGTTCACCTACCATTTGTACGGGTTATCTCCAAATTTTTAATTTTGCCACTTAGGTCCCTTTTCAAAATTCAATCCCCCCCCCCCTTTGCGCAAAACGAGTTTGATCTTTATGTTAAAATCTTATTTTGATCGCTTCTGAAAAAAGTGTTTTTTCAATCAAGTTTTAAAAATCCTTATTGCCAATGTTAAATAGATAATTTATTAAGAGTTAATAGTAAATCAAATGAATTATCTATCGATAAAACAGCCTTAATTGTAATGTTTAATAATACCGATATAGACAATGTCCAGCTAATTTTTTGTCCTAAAAGTTAATGTTTTCACAAATTTTGGTAGTTTAGAGTATCACAAATGCATTGACTTTAATTTTCAATGTATAAATCCTAAGAATTGCACTTTCTGCATCCACCGAAATATTTTTGAGAATTATCGCTTCTTAAATTTTTATTTCATAATAAATATTTTTCATAATTTCGGTATTTAAAAAAAACATACAAATTTTTTGAAGTACTTCCAATTTGTTTTTCTAAGGGCATTTGTAAAAAAATCTATGCATGCAAAATTTTTGATAGGTTAAAAGATGTCTTAGAATAGGAAATAAAATTGAAATTAATGGTGCAAAGAAGGGCTTTGCTGGGAAACGTTTCTAACATGGTGCTGATAGAATGTTTCTGAATTTCTTTTATTTCCTTTTTAATTTTTGTTTGGTTTATTTTTAAACATCTTTTCATTGGTTTGTTTATATTCCTAACTTTCAAATTTCAGTTCACAATCTTTGTTACTGCTTCTGTGTTTATTTTACTGGTGTAAGAAAGATATTTTTTTCCTTTCCAAAAAACAGCGTGTGCAATAAAAACAAAAAAGATTTATATACAAAGGGACATTAGACATTTTTTAAGTGCACAGATTTTCAAATTCATTGCTAACATGTGCTTCGGGGATGTAAGAACCTCTTTTGTACGTCATTTTTACAAAGTCAAGGAAGTAATGGTCATTTTCTCTCAAATTTCAGTCTAAACTCGAATTCAACCCCCCCCCCTTCGAATAAATGTTGATTATTATTTAAAGCTTGTCTACCTGCGCATATGTGTCCATTGATGTATCACACAGTCGAAATGACTATTTTAAACCATTTCGAAATTATTAGTAGGAGTTTTCTTCTGACGTTTGTATTTGCGTGTGTGAATTATATAAGGTGGGCCAAAAATGTTTTTTCTTTTTTTGAATTTTGATGAAGAATAGAGAGAAAAAAGTACCATTGTTGGAGCCAAATGCATATTTTAGACAATGTCTTTCTGTGCCGTTATATCATTGAAGTTTTTACAAAATGCCATTTTCTAATAGCTTTAGAAAAAATCTTACCAAAAGAATTTTTCTACTTTCAATGTTGGGCATTGTTGAAAAGATAAATAGTCATGTGTTTGAGAAGTATTGTTTCTCACTCATGCATATAAGCACACGCGATCATCATAAAAAAAATAAAAAAACAACAAAGGTATTTTCATTGTTAGATGAGAATGTAGTCGTGATTCACATCAGATTTTTTCAATGTAAAAGATGAAAGCAGAAAAAAATATTTTTTCAGATGTCTTTTCATCCATGGGTTCAAATAGCTTTCTTTGAGAAAAGGGTCGCTTGTAACTCCACGTTTCTGCAATTACTATGCAATTTTGTGCACTACAACGTTGTTTAATCACTCATTGAATTTCAGGTTAATTCTTTCACCTCAGTTGTTTTTCATCGAAATTTGTTCGTTTTTACTTCCTTTTACAAAAAAGGAAGTATTGTATTAGCGAAAAAATTTTCACTCAAAAATCGGCCTTAATTTCCAATTTGCTCACCCCCGAATGAATGTAGAGTTTATTTTTCAACCCGACCACACGTGGATATATGCCTAGGAACGTACAACCACACAAAATAGCCATTTTGACGATCCCCGAGGTAATTAGAACGAGTTTTCTCGTGACGTCTGTATGTACGTATGTATATGCGTATGTGTGTATGTATGTCGCATAACTCAAAAACGGAATGTCCTAGAAAGTTGAAAATTGGTACTTAGACTCCTAGTGGGGTCTAGTTGTGCACCTCTCGTTTTGGTTTCATTCGGATGCTCCAAAGGGGGTCTTTTACCCTATTTTGGGGGGGGGGGAATCATCGTTAATTTCGATGTAAACTCAAGTGGTGTTATAATCTGGCGGACACTTGGCGATATATCGCCAGTCTTTTGGTCGCCAATTTTTGTAGCCAACTTGGTGACAAATTTGGCGATTTTTTTATTTTTTATTTATTTTTTTAAATCTAGTTTCAATGTGGTCACTGTTGGTGATATTTAGAGAGTAAACAATTGAATCACATTAAAACTGCCAATAATGCGAAAATGACTCTAAATTGGAGTAAAAGGATGTCATGTGATGCACACAATTGCTCGTTTAAATACTTTATTAGTGTTTTTCTGGTTTAAGATACTAGTTAAAGATTTCGCAGTCTGTATTGAATTCGCTTTGCATCTTTATTTTAGGCATTATTATTGTTATTTTTATAGTTACTCTTTGGCTTCGTTTGCTCAATGTTTAGAGTCCTTTAATCTTTAAATTTTGTCTGCTGTATTACGTATAATGTTTGTGTTTTGCTTTCTCTTTTTTATTGCACGTATGGGGTCGATTTTGAAATATTGTGCAGCAGCTATACAAAAGAAGCTTGTGGGTGTTCATTCCAATCTTCGTTTCTAAAAAGTAATTTCTTCATTTCTAAAAAGTAAGATGACCTGATATGTAAGGCAATTCTTAAATCTTCCTAAAGAAATTGTCCCACAGTTTACTTTTTGACACCACTTAAGAGATCGGCTTGTTTTACTCCAGATGTAACTCGAATCATGGAAAAAAGTTCTCCAAAGGAGAAAAAAAACAGTTGAAGCTGTTTTAATCAAGTTCGAAAGATCTCATCTCCGTTCAAATTATTGATGTTTTATATGGCGTTGCCATAGTTACGTCTTTTAGATTTGTTTGTCTCTTCTTTCTTAGTCACAAATTTTAAGGGTATCGATTTTAACGCAAAATTTTAGGCAAAACTCAATTCAAGCCCCGAGCTAAAGAGCAAAATATATTACTCAAGACCACGAATATGAAAGCGACTTTTCAAACTCACAAAACTGCAATTTTGCAATGCTCAGGAGCCCCTTAGTCCTTACGGCTCTGCAAGTTTGTACAAGTTATTTTTAAGCCTGTGAATGGGGTTTTTTTTGCTCCGAATTTAACTCATAATGCATTTTTATCTGTTTCTCTCTAATTCACGACATAAATTTGTGTGAATCAAATAAGAGCGCACAAATTGCGCTCTTATTTGAGCACAAGAATGTTCCTGCAATTTATGTGTTCAATACTTCGCAATTTATGTGCTTAATAAGAGCACATAAATTGCGAAGCATTCTTTGGGGGTTAATGAGCGCCAACGAGCAGGGGGCAGAGCCCCCCAGTTTATTTAATAATAAATATATATTAAATCTTCAAATTTGTTGCTTATAGAAACAAAAGCTTTTTTTTATGATTACATTAAAATAAAAATACAGGTTTTAAATCTAATGCATATTCTTTACGTTTATACATACTCAAAACTGCGCTAATGAATTCTTTGAACTGAAAAGTACTCATACAGCATAAAACTTTATTTTAACTTGAAGCGTTATTTGTTCTGCTAGTACACTAAAGTGTAATGCAATTTAGTTCCGTAACGATTGACAAAATTATAAATAAAGAAATATTTATACGTTCATAGAGTTTGCGTAGCATAATTCAATCGCCATGTACTTAAGTCATTATGAACTTCCAAACGTTGTAAGTCACCACAATGACACATTTTCCGCACTTAATATATTCTTTCTCACAGAATTCATCAAATGAGTGCCTCACAAGAAGAAAGTTATAAGGAGAGAATACTGCATTGCTTAAAGATATTTGCACTACAAGAGAATGTCAATATCCGTTACTAGTGGCAACCCTTTTCTGCAAGGAATGGCCGCAAGGAATGTTTCACCGTTATTCGGGAAGCTTCGCAAAGAAAAGAAAAAGCCCAGCTTGCTGAAAAAGACGTAATAGGTTAGCACATCTCAGTAATTAATTCTGTGACATTTTGATCGGTATTAGGTTTTCCGTGATTTAGTCTAATGTTTAATTTTCGTTTTCTTACGAACGACGAAAAAGATGCCGTAATATGCATTTTCTTTAAATGTTCTTGGAAGGCATGTTGAGAAAAAATTAAGAGTAGTATATGCTAATTATTTTCTTTTCTGTATATATGAAGCAGCTTTTAATTTTTCCTTATGTAAACTTTTTCTTGCAATCTATAACGGTTTTATTAAACGCAAGCTTGAAAATAACAGGGAGTTTTTTGAATAGAAAGAAAAGTTTTAAATATGCTTTGAAGACAATAATGAAGGTCAGGATAACACAGATAGAAGTGGAGTAGTTTTATGAAGAAACAGATACTTATTTCATTTAGTAGTAAAAATACTTTAATTTTGACATTTTTGGTTTACCCGTTGCACAGCTTTCTCAGTTATTAATGCTCCAAAAAGAACTAATTTAGTCAAAAATCTAAAAAAGGAACTGCATATTTTTAAAAATGAGTCAATCAGCTTCACGAAACGGGTACATTGATGCAGCTGGTAGGGTACTAGCGGTACTGGTGGAATATTATTGACATCAAAGAATATTTTATACTTAAACTTTAATGTAATCTCTAAATCTGAAAAATGAAAAATGTAGTCTTTCGATTGACTTACAGCTGAAAATTTCCATTTTGTTTCCATTATACTAGATATTTTCATATCACTACACATTGTGAAAAATTTCAAATCATTTTTTGGAAAATAATGGACAGCTAGTGTGCTTATTATTGCAAGTAACATAGCTGGCAAAAAAAAGGGGGAGGGGGATTTCCTGCCAGAAGTCACCAACCTTCCTTGAGGTCACTTCAGATTCTGATTTTACTTGAGATAATCCAAAAAGGAAACAAAAAACGAGCTGAAGTGACGAGCTGAACAACAATGGGCAAATTAAAACCAGATTAAAAAAAAAAAAAAAATAGCCAAATTTGTCGCCAAGAAGGCAATAAAAGTTGGCGACCAAAAGACTGGCGATATATCGCCAAGTGTCCGACAAATTATGACACCACTTGAGTTTAAATTTAAATTAACAATGATTTCCCTCAAAAAAGGGGAAAAAGACCCCCTTTAGAGCATTCGAATGCAATAAAAAAGGGATGTGTACAACTAGACTCCAATAGGAGTCTACGTACCAAACTTCACCTTTATAGGACATTTCGTTCTTGAGTTATGTGACATACATACGCACATACATACGTACAGAACGGACGTCACGAGAAAACTCGTTGTTGTTTTTTCGGAAATCGTTAAAATAGTTATTTCGTGTGTCTATACGTTCTTAATTACTTATCCACGTGTGGTCGAGTCGAAAAAAAAAACTCATTTGGAGGACATTCGGAACATTCACCCAGGGGTCAGCAATATGGAAATTAAGGTCGATTTTTGAGTGAATTTTTTTTCGCGAATACAATATTTCTTTTTTTGTAAAAGGAAGTAAAAAAACACATGAAGCAAAATATTGAAATGCAAATTTCATAAATATTGTTTAGTAATTAATGGTGTGACTCTAATTTATCTATACTATTGCGGTGCTTTAAAAGATGTTTTGTAAACATGGATTGAAATATCAATCTTTAAGAACAGCACATCATACGATGATGCACTGTAATATCAGGTACTGTCTAACCACGGATTGTATGGAATTTTCAAACGTCCAGATGAGACGAATCTATATAAATGAGGGGAAAAAGTAAAAATTTGATGAGTGCATTCCGTTCATTTAAATGAGATTCTGCTTCTGCAAAAGCTGACATCGCTAAAAATAATAGATTTGTTCATTTCCGGCTGTAAAACGGATGTTTGTCTTTCCATACAATCTATGGTCAGACAGTACATGGATTTTAAAGTATAAAGCCTACTGAATTAGAAAAAAACATTTACTGCCACCTGAAAAAAATTACTACGCGCAGCATTAGGTTGCAAATGAACTTCGTAAGATTCAATAACTACTCAATTACATTTTGCATCAAATCTAACGAGAAAGAACGACTGTTTTTTTATCTTCTTTTTAAATAAATGTATTTGACGTACTCTCACTTTTTTTTAATGCCATTATCAGTAAAAATGTATTTCGAAAATCATTTTTTTTATTTTCAGAATCATTTTTGTAATGCGTTCAAAAATGTGTTTTTTTTGTATGTTTGTGAGTGGGGGGGGGGAGGGGTTTGTGGGAGAGCGCAATTTTGAAAATCTGGTATTTGATCTCACACTACTTACTTTTTTTAAATTAAATAATGGATGTTTTTCAAAAACTAAAAAGAAGGGGGACTTGTACTCATGTACGAGTGTTATAAGCAACAATTATTAAATGTTTTTTTAGACATTTTTCCAAGCATATAAAGGTATGGTAGTCATAGAGTGTCTTAATTTTGAATTCAAGGCAATAGGATGTTTTTATTTGAGTCTGAGAACAAAAATTGCATCAAACTGCATGAAACTTGAAAAAAAAAAAAAAACTGCCTCAGAGTATGCAAGGAAACACTTTTACTAACTGCACCCCTAGTTCTTCGCGAACAGGTGCAAACAAATGTTTTATAGATATTTATTTTATAAATATTGACCATTTTTACAGGAATTACTCGCTGACTATCGCAAATAGCACCACGATGAAATCAGACTCGAAATGTCGTGTTTTACACCAAATTTGTAGCTATCTTGGAGACATTGCCAAGTTGATCTCAAATTTGGCGATCAAAAGCTTGGTGAGAAATGTTTAAGTGACCACTGAATCATGAAATCAGTAAGTCTGTGTTGAAATTTAACATTGATTTGCCCCCTCCCTCTCCCCCTTCCAAAAAATGTAAAAGATAAGTTTTGGAACATCCGGTTGCAATTAAAGGGAGATGTGCAAAACTAGGTCCCTCTCAAAGTGTACATACATAATTTCAACATTAAACCTTCTGGCTTTTTTGTATTATGCACAATGCACAAATACGTATCTATGCGTATGTACGCACATGAGCTTATTTAAATATAAACGTGTGGATGGACAGAAAAAAAAACTACTCAGCATTAATTCGGGGGAGCGTAAAATGGAAATTTAAGCCGGAATTTGTAGGGCAAAATATTTCGCGATGTAAAAGGAAGTAACTTTACGACGTAAAAGGGAAAAAAGTGCACTGTAAAAAAAATCCGAAACGTTACTGGTTATTTACGTGGAACGTCTCTGGATTTCACACGTTTTCACCTATTTCCCCGTTAAAACAAGTATCATCACAAAAAAGTTACCTGAATCAAAAGTGTCTAATCAATTACACTAAACCTACTCAATTTTTCTAGAAGGTTCTAGAGACATGGCTGGCTTCAACATGGCAGATTTCGCACGTCTTCGTAAAGGTTCAAGGTTAATTTCAAAAAGGTTACTGACTTTTAGCGGAAAGCGTTCCTGATTTTTGCAAGATATGTTACTGGAAGAAATTGGGCACATCAGCTGCCCATTATTTTCTAGAAACGTTTTTAAATCGTTTTTATTGTGTGATATAAACCGTATACAGTAAAACCTGTCTACAGCGATACTGTAGGGACCTAAAAAAAATATTGTTACACACAGGTTATAGTTACACTGTAAAAAAATTCCGAAACGTTACTGAGTATTTCCGCGTTACGTTTCGGGATTTTAATGGTTTTATTAACTTCCTGGAAAAATCAAGTATGACTCACTGTAAAAAAATTCCGAAACGTTACTGGTTATCCCCGTGGAACGTTTCGGGATTTCAGAGGTTTTCACCTATTTCCCCGCAAAATCAAGTATCTTAACAAAAAAGTTTCCCGAATTGCTAAAAGATGCACGAATGCAGACATTTAACTGGTGTGAAAGATATTTTTTGCTACCAGTTTAAAGAATGACTGAGAATGTTTATAAGGTGTATCGGCTTCAAATTGATCACGGCCCGTCCAGATTGACTGAACTCCCAATGGGAGCAAATAAGTCACTGGCTAGCTGCAGGAATTGCAAACAAGAAATACGGTTGGTTCTTGCTTGCAATTATTCGCGCAGCTTTGGCCATGGTCGCAATAATGCTTCTGGACCTTTCTCAGTAAACCTATTTAATTTCTGTAGAAGGTTCACGACTGGCTTTAACAGGGGACTAGCTGCGTGCCCGGCGTTGCACGGGCTACTTAAAAAATGAAAGAGATGTCCAATTGATGTTTTTGTATTACTCTGACATCAGTTTCTAAAGCGCTAAGGAGTAAATAAATGCGCGTAATGCAAGGTTTGCAAAACACCAGTAGAGCATATTTTTGGCAAAAATCTCTTTAAAGTTAATCATAGTTATCAATAATGCAAGTTATGAGTATTTTCAATTAGCACAAAAGATGAAAATATATGCATTATCAATTATAATCTGTGCTCACTTTAAACTGAATTAAATCTGATAGACTATACCTGAAACATTTTTACAGTGGCTCCCAAAAGTGTTCGTACACCTACGACTTTCAATGAAATACGCCCCTATGCATTGGTTAGAATAATTATTTAGGAATAAGTATTTAATTATAAGACCTATGATCTATTTTTAACAAAACTACTCGAAAATTTTTAATAAAACATTAAAACTTAATTTTTTAAAAATCAAAAACCAAAAAGTGCCGGAAATTTTATCTCACGAAAGTCTTCGTACACTTTGAAAAAAATGTCAAAAAATTAGTAAATAATCTAACTTTTTACAAAATGATTATTTAGTAGAATATCATGCAGCATCAACAACAGCTTTTAAACGTCTGGGAACAGATTTCATTGTTTTTTCTTTCTTTTTTTATGCAATTTCTGAGCAAGTGTTCAGCCGCAATTCGAGTTTTACTGTTTCTAGTTCGCTTTTCGTTTCAATGGTGTATTTTCGTAATCTAGCCACCAGACATCAACAAATATGTTCCATTAAGTTTAAATCTGGTGATTGAGGAGAGATTTCTAAGGTTAAGGACAATTTTTGAGGAACCAAACTCAAACGTGTACTTCTTATCGTTATTTTGATAAAAAAAACGAAGTTGTTTCCAATTGCCAAATTTTGGGCTAATAGTTTAAAATTGGTTTTTAAAATATTTAAATAAACAGCATAATTCATTATTCCATCAAAAAATTTCAAATTTTCAAGTCCTGATGCTGTTATGCACCCTCACACAAAAACACCTTCACCATCCTGATTAACTGATCCAGCTAAGTTCTTAAGATTAAATTCCTCACTTTTTCTTCTATTGACAATTATACAAAAATTTAACCCAAAATGTTGAATTTATTTTTATCTATAAGTAAGACGTTGCTCCAAAACGTTTTGAGGTTATTTATCATTGATTTTACGACGGAAAGCGCAAGTTTACTGTTTATCGCACGAACAAAAACATTTCTACCGGAAGAGGTCCCCTTTAATCCAGCTAATCGAGAAATTTTAAGTGAAAATGAAACGTAAAATGTTTCATTCAATTCTGCGGAAACTTTTTCAGCGCTCAAATGTGTATTTTTCATAATTTTTTTAACTGTAAACCTCCGATCACGCTTTGTTAACTTTGCCAGTTGACCTTTTCTTACCTTGTTTTCGATCCGATTCTTGTCTTAAAAGCATTTTATCAAGCACTTCACTATAGAATGGTATAAATTAACTAATTTGGGGACATTTCAAACCAATTTATGGCTACTGTGAGGGAAAAAAATCTAATTTCGAATCGTGTTTGTTGTTTTCTACGCATACCTGCCATTTAAAAATAATAAGCAGAATATTAGGGAATAAATAAACAAAAAAATAAAGGCAAATGACTTTACAGTGTCATTACAATGCAAAAATTGTAAAAAAACACATATGATAATTTTAATCATGAATTTATTCGAAAATATTTCAGTGTATGATGACTTTTGTGGCGTATTTTTTCTCTGTCTCATCGTATTTTGCCAAATTTCAAAAATAAAATTTGGCAATATTTAAAAAAAAAACTACTGGGTTTTATTCAGAATGGCATAGGAATGGTGTGAAAAAAATTGGACTTCATATTTGAATTCAGTTTTGCGTTATTTTGGTTTTACTACAAAATTTCAAGGTTTTGGGAACCACTGTATGCACAATTACGATCAGCTTTTTACATAAAATGACACATACTTTTTGGTTGCTTTCGTGAAACTAAAGCACCAAGACTTAATAAATACCAATCAGCATTAATTTAATACCAAGTCATCAGATTCGAATTAAGCTTTAGTTAAAATCCTTAAAAACAATATTTTTGTTCAACTCTGTTTCACTTAAAGAAATCCAAACAATCATAATTTAACATGTTCTTTTAACGATACAAACTGTATTTCAAAAATAGAAACAGGAAGGAAAAAGAGAGTTATTACAATTCGAAAACTCACACATGTGACGGGAAAAAGTCCAACAAAATAAATATAATTAGTCGCACATCCTAAATGTACCAAAATATGAGGCCGGTGAATGATAAACTTACACTACAATCAATAAACATAGCTAAAGAAACAACTTTCATATGTTGAAACGAGTTAAGAACGTTGAATGTAAAAAATAAAAAACAGGACAGACGATAAAATAAAGGCTATATCCGAATAGAGCAACCAATTTTAAACTAATTTAAAATGAAATTCTAGATGGAAACGTTGTTTTAAGATTTGGACAGCAGCCAAAAAAATCTCTTTTAAAACAATTATTATAATTTTACTTGCTCACGCATATTCAAAATGGCAACAGGAAAGAAATAAAATTCCCGAATAACGTTATGTTAATTAACGTTTTAATTAATATCTCCGCTAATTAAAGTCGCACAATTACGAGATTGGTCCTATTGTTTTCTTTGGGAAATTTCGAATTGATCGGTATCTCGTTTGACTCCCGATTCGCAGCTGTTCTCGAGAAGATAGATCTTCAGACAGACAGACAGACAGACGCGAACAGATTTTAATATTATAGTGGATATATTTCCCAGCATTTCAGGAAGGTTACTCACTTGTATCGGAAAACGTTCCTGGTTTTTGTAAGAAATGTTATTGGTTGAAATTGGGCACATCAGCTGCCTATTATTTTCCAGGAACGTTTCTGAATCGTTTTTACAGTGCTGTCAAAAAGTTTCCTGAATTGCTACAAGTTGCACGAATGCAGACCTTTCACTGTTGTGAAAAATATTTTTAACTCCCAGTTTAAAAATTAACTGAGCGTATTTATAAAGTGTATCGGCTTTACCTCAATTACGGCCTGTCCATGCTAATTAAGCTCCCGGAGGGAGCGAATAAATTTGGACTTCATTGCTTTGCAAGAATTGCAGGCGAGTAAAATTCTTGTTACTTACCAGCAATTCTGGTTTAGCTATGGACATTGGAACTTCCTTGATAAATCAGGAAGATGCCAGGACATTATGTTACACCTTTCTAACTTTACACTAATTTTCCAGAGATGCGATTGGCTGTTAACGGCAAGATTTCTGAATTTTACAAGAGTCTTCCAGGATAATATCAGGAAGGTTACTGAATTTTAGCGGAAAACGTTTCTGGATTTTGCAAGAAATGTTGCTGGCAGAAATTGGGCACATCAGTTGTCCATTATTTTCCAGAAATATTTCTAAACCTTTTCCGGTGTATAGACAGTTTGACTATTCATGCTGACATTTTTCTTGGGACCAAGGAAAATGTCGTTATAGACAGATTTATTGTTATAGACAGAATTGTTATACACTGGTTTTACTATAAGTATTCATTGTAATCTTTTTTTATGTACATCAATGTTTTGTATGTTCTAATGCCGTCACTACAACGTTTTTAACCAGGCAACTGAGAAAGAAATATTTCATTTGTTAATTATTTTTGACAGTAAATGCGATTGAACTTAACATGTCTTCTTCTAACCACATTTTTTATTCTACAGTGTAAAAAAATTCCGAAACGTTACTGATTATTTCCGTGTAACGTTTTGGGATTTTAATGGTTTTTATTCACTTCCTTGAAAAACCAAGTATCATCGTCAAAAAGTTTCCTGAATTGCTACAAGTTGCACGAATGCAGACTTCTTACTGTTGTGAAAAATATTTTGAGCTCCCAGTTTAAAAATTAACTGAGTGTATTTATAAAGAGTATCAGCTTCAGCTCGTTCATGGCCCGTCCATGCTGATTAAGTTACCAAATTGAGTGATAATTCCCTGGATAACGTGGCTTTGAAAGAATTGCAGTAGAGTAAAATTTACTAACTTGCCATTTTGTCTTAGCTTTGGCCATGTGTGCGATATTGCATTTGGAAATTACTTGATAAAAATAAAGAAGGTGCCAAGCTATTACACTATACCTACGTAAGGTTACTCTAAGGTTCCAGAGACACGACTGGCTGTAAACGGGAAGATTTCTAAACATTTCAGGAATATCACTGAAATTTAGCGGAATAAAAGTCCTGGTTTTTGCGAGATATGTTACTGGTAAAAATGGGGCGTACATCAGCTGCCCATTATTTTCCAGGAACGTTTCTGAATCATTTTTACAGTGTATAAAATGCGAAAACATTTACTATTTATCAAATTAGTTATTGTAGATATTCAGTATTGAATTGTGCAATAGTTTTTAAAAAGCTTACATTTTCGTGTATATTTGTTACTCACCTTTATCTTATATCGTCTGCAATCATTTCCAAGATAGCCCAATAAATCACAACATATGTCTCGCTCTAGCACAGACAGATCGTATCTGATGTGTCCACATGCTCCATTGATTTTCTTGTTCCGACCCATTCTTTAGACGACAGATACGAACACATATTTTATGAAGTGTGTAATGTTACATTCGGAACTACTTCACTCTCTACTCAAGGAAAGAGATTTATCAGTTTTGTAAAGACTCTTTTTTGGAGTTAAATTCAATAGCGGCCTTTATGTATTTATGGGAACTAAATGTATTATTAGTTTTAGGGGCCTTATATCAATAGTTTTCGTATTAAACCTCAATAGAATTATTCAATATGCCGATACATTTTTAAGCAGTTTTAAAACATTTAAAACGTATTGTAACGGATCCGGTGCGGCTTCCAACTTTCTTGAAAGGACGACACAGTTCTTGATTAAAAATACAGGAAATTTATTTACACTATGTACAGGAAAGAGCATCAACAACCCTTTAAATTAATCATTAGCAATTAAACAAGTATCACTCAACACCGTAAACTCAACGGTTACACACGTATTTACTTCCAAATACGAAAACAACACAGCGAAATGCCTCGAAATAAACATAGCTAATACACTCTCAGTACAAATTCTTAATCGAAACTAAACTTTTTATCCAGCGTAACGGCTTTTATACACACCGAAAAGAGAGCTCTGAAATATTCCAGAAAATGCTACACCGTTCTACACTTTCATTGATAAAATCAGTGAATGAAATAAGAAGAAAAAGAATAGGGGGATCGTATGCTTCGGCCGAATGTTAAGGGGCTATATATTCATTACGGGAAACTATTTACAGGTTACGTTACTACAATAATTACTATTTACAGAATTTGTAACAGTATTATTGGCACGAGAATTGTGGGTAAAAGTAAACGTATTATTCACGACTTCTTTGTTCCTAGTTACCATATGTTTGTGTACAAAAAGGGGGGGGGGGCTAAACTCCAAAATAGCTTTTAAATTACTACTAAAACTTAAAAAATATAAGCTTGAATAAAGTTTCATATAACTTGTGAGTAGCATTAACGTTAGTTGTATGATCAAGTGCTTGAATATCTGGCAATTTTTTACTTTTACTTCTGCAGTAGAAATATTAAATTTAACCGGTCAAAATACTTTAAATTGTGAATTTTTGAGATAGCAATCTGAAAATGACAATAGCTGCAGATTTTACACGTGGATTTAGTAAATATTAAACCATTTTACGCAATTGGAAAAAATGAAATATTTTGGAAAGCATTTAATCAGTTTGCGGCAATTACTGGTTGTTTTCTATGCATTAGCACTGTTCTGACAAAGAAACCACATTTACAGAATTTAGGTATCTTCGGCTAGAATGTATTTACAAATAGCTTAGCAGTAAAATAGGTGGCCAAGTTGATGACTTAGTGACGCTTGGCGACAAAATCCTAATGTGTCCCAAAAAGGAGAAAAAGCTAAACCTTGGAGATGAATCCTTAGTGCTTCCTTGAACCTTTCAAACTGTTTGTCCTTGCCAAAACGAGAGGCAAACGAGCTTTGAGAAATGCCAAGACCCCGTATTTCAGTTTAAAAATTCTGTCAAAACATAACGAAGGTTAACATTAATAACAAACTTCTATTAAAAAACCCATCTTCAGTGATATAAAATTTTATATTATATTTTATTTCACAAATGACGGGTACATTGGCCATTAGGCCATAAAACCGCGGGTTCTCCAATATTTCTCGCCAACACAATTAAAATTAGTTAGTGCAGAATAGTTGTCCAGGTGAGTAGCGTCCATGACTTGTCCAGAGTTGCATAAAGTGCAGGTCGGGGAATCCTTCAAGGCCATGTCACACGTAACGAAATTCGCTCAACCTACCCGTTCAACTTCAAGCTTTCATTCAACTTTCTCTTGGAGAAGTTGAACAGGGTTTCCAGGCTCTCAAATGAAGGGTTGATCCTAAACGTGTCTTCTGTCTACCATTTAAGGCGACTTAGCACAATGTACTCTGAGCGATGTTTTTTGAATTTAATGGGTTTTTTTTTTCTCAATTTATTTCAAAGCTGTAAATAAATTTCAGTTTTGAAAGTTACAATCTTTCGAAATTATGAAAAAGTGATTTATAAACATGTTGATTTTACTAGCTCAATACAGCGATAACAGCCCTTTTACCTAATAACAATGAGTAAAAGCAGGCTTGGATCTGTAAGTTTTGATCCCCCCTCCCCCGATAAGAATTGAATGAAAACATGGAAGCTTTTCTTCACTATTTTTTTTAAATTCAATATTATTATTTATTTATGTTTTAACTCGATATTTTGATGATCATACAAAGGTTTTTTTTTTTTTTTTTTTTGATCAATCACGATTGCTTATTGTTCTCATTTGACAGTCCTTGATGTTGTGGTTCCTTTTTCAGCTTGGATCAGCAGCACCACCGCCCGCCGGCGGCGGCACGGCTGCAGTGGTCCTGAGCACTGTTCCCCGGAATCCACTTCTGCAGGGTAGTGGCGTCCATGTCCTACACACGCATGCTCATACACCCTCGCCTACACGCACGAGACTTAACACACATACACAGGCCTACGTACACACACTTAAGCCTGCACACACACAACTGTACACACATAACCACATAGGAGGAGGGGCATGCTCGGGGGGGGGGGGGAGCCATTTCTAGAAACAATAACTCTAATGAGTAGGGTCTTGTCGCAACTCGTGATTGCGAAAAACATAATTTGAATTCAAAGTTTCAGAATTCAAATCAGAGTTGATTGGAGGAAGAGGGTCACAGGTTTTAAACTTTTTTTTTTTGACTTATTTTGTTTTTGAGGGAAATTGAAATTCCTAACTCCTGATTTTTTCCCCTCTCCTTTAAAGTATAAGTTCATTACAAAATCAATGGACCGTAAGAAACTTTTTACAATAAAAATTTTGTTTTATCCATCTTTCTGGTTTCAATAACAAGTTTTTTTTTTTTTTTTTTGCAAATGTTGGTATCTCTTATGTAACTACTACGTTTTTTACACTTTGATTAGTCTTGCTGCTTTTCATAATGTATTTAAAGTTTTTTTTTTAATAATTTTATTTGAAACGCACATTTTCGTGGCTCATGTTAAGTTAATTGTATGTAATTATTTCACATTTGCTGATTTTCCAAAATAAAATCTTTTAATTATCATGATACTTTACAGAAATGTCCCAAATGTGTTTGCAGCGTTGATGGTTTAAGTGTATTCGTTTATTTAAAACGTTTTCCAATTTCTTGGGTCGTTGCCCCCCCCCCCACCTGCGAGCATGCAGATCTGGACCTGAGTAAGAGTCAATATTTATAAATAACTTGTCTATTAATGTAAAATTTGTGATTTTTAAACCAGTAAACTTGTCTACCACTTTAAAATATGTGACAAAATTTAATAACAGCAATTATAAATCAAGTAAATCGACATTTCTGAGTTATTACTTTTAAACACTTATCCGCCCAAAACCTGACTAAAAAATTTGTATTTACTATAAAATTACTACAACAAATGATTCTCAGTTAAAAGTATTTGGATTTCATACACTAGAGGAAACTTTTCGACTATTTTAGATAAAAAAAATATATATTTAGTAAAAAATCCCAAACAGAATGTTGATTCAACAAGCTGCTTGTCTGTAGAATGAGAGAGATGATTAAAAGAGCTACTATTAGTATAAGATAACAAGTATTGGAAATAGCAGTATATTGAATAGTAACAATAATAATGACTATTTATTTCTTAATTTTTTTAAAGCTGAAAGTGCAAGACAATGCATACATTTGTCTAGTTTAATTTTCAAACTTTAATAAAATTTGCATCTTTAGTCAACATTTACATTTATTCCCTCTCTAAATCTTTTCTCCTCAAAGCATGCAGTGATAAAATACTAATTTCAAATCCTTTTGCACACCATGTCTATTTCTAAGTTTGGAATGGATCAATTCAAAACTGAAGAATATCCTCTCTATTGATGCTGAACAGGGGTATATTGTTTTGTCTAAAACTTTCCCATCATACTTTTGCTGAGATATTCTGAATTGAGAGATAACCGCTACAAAAGCTATTAGAGTTGGTATTTGAGTTTTTGACACTTATGTCTTTGGTTGTATCAAGCAACTATTAGTTCCTCTATAAACAGAGAATATTTATATTAGAGAAAAAATTCAAAACACAAAAAAAGTAAATAGCACCATTCAAAATATTTAGATACTATTATACTTAACTATTGAGTGCTGATCAACTTAGTTTCATTTTTACTCAAAAGAAAAGAGACATTGCATAAATCCTTTCCCAGAAAGCCTTTTTGATTGATAAAATTAATTGTATCTAATTGTTACAAATAAATTCAGTTATTAAAAAGTTTAAAACAAAACTACTTTGAAAACAAGCTGTAACAGTTATCCATAACTACTTTTACAGTGTAACAAGTTTACAGGAAAATTTATCAATTAACTTTAATCAAACTTATTAATTGAACTATTAATTTTAATGATATAATGTGAAATAATTTTTCAGCATCAGGAAACCATATGTGTTTATAAAAATTATCAATGTCAGTATTGGAGTTTTTAACAGATCATGTCAAAAACAGTTTTTTTTTTTTTGTCAAAACCCCAACCTCGTCTAAGTATTATTATTTTGCTATTGAACGTACACCAAGTGTAGTTGTTGAAATAGAAATCTTTTGTGTATTGCTAAAAAGCAATACACAAAAAGTGGAATAACAAAATTTTCTACTTTTATGTATACACTGTAAAAATATTCCGAAACGTTCCTGAGTGTTTCCGTGTAACGTTTCTGGATTTCAATGGTTTTTATCCATTTCCTGGAAATATCAAGTATCATTGTCAAAAAGTTTCCTGAATTGCTGCAAATTGCCCAAATGCGGACTTCTCTTTGTTGTAAAAAATATTTTTAGCTCTCAGTTTAAAGATTAACTAAGAGTATTTATATGGTGTATCGGCTTCCGTTCGATTGCGGCTCGTCCATGCTGATTAAACTCCCAAAGTACGTATGGACTACGTAGTTTTGCAAGAATTGCAATCAAGCGAGACGCGTAATGCTTGCAATTCGGGCTTAGCTTCAGCCATTTCTTGCAATACTGCTTTTGCAACTGCCTTGATTCATCAGGAAGGTGCCAAGCTGTTACATTATCACTACCTAAGATTGATCTTAGAGGAAGGTTACTGAATTTTATCGGAAAACGTTCCTGATTTTTGCGAGATATGTTACTGGCAGAAATTGGGCATATCAGCTGCCTATTATGTTCCAGTAACGTTTCTGAATCGATTTTACAGTGTACATGCTACTGCTTTTATATGAAACCTTTGTACATGACCCATTCTATTTTATCTTTCCAACACATGCACATGAAATTTGTTACTTCAAAAAAAAAAAAATCAAAACTTAAATTTTTATATAGTGAAGAGTATAAAGTACTTATTGCATAGTTTACAAGTTACATAGAACGCAGGAATACCAACTTTTTTACTGATTTAGGCAGGTTTGTACTACTTTTCATAGTTTGAAAAATTGAACTTAAATGGTTCTATTGATTTAATTAATTCATGCAGGTACATTCAATTAAGTAAGAAATTGTGAGTTGTTTTACTTTTGTTCTCTGAGAAGAACAATGCTTCATAGATGTTTTCACAGAGCATACTGAAAGAACATTATCTTTTATAATATATACCAAGAAAGAAAAAAAAATTAAAAAATAGTTCATTTTTTCTAGTATTCTTTAGAGAAACTGACACATAAAATTTATACATAAACTTTATTTACAATAAGTTTCATACACACGCACATTCATATGTATTAATGCATAATTTCAATTTTATTTCAAAGTTCAACAATAATTAACTTCGCCCTGGAACAAACAGTTTTTGACTGCAACCTCTAGAACTGCATCTGTACACACTGTAAAAACGATTCAGAAACGTTCCTGGAAATTAAAAGGCAGCTGACGTGCCCAAATTCTGCCAGTAACATACCTCACACAACCTAGGAACAATTTCCGCTAAAATTCAGTAACCTTTCTGAAAAATCCAGAAATCTTTCCGTTTAAAGCCAGTCACGTCTCTGGAATTTCAGTGTGATCCTTGGTAGGGATAATACAACAGCATGGCACCTTCCTGGGTTATCAAGACAGTTCCAAAAGCAGTATGGTAAACGTGGCCAAAACTAAGACAGAATTGCAAGTAAGTATCTCACTTGATTGCAATTCTGGCAAAGCTACGTAGTCCATACTGAATCGCTCCCTTTGGGAGTTTAATCGGCATGGACGTGCCGTAACCGACCGGTAGCCGATACGCTTTATAAATACTCTCAGTTAATCCTTAAACTAGTAGCTAAACATACTTTTTACAACAGAAAGAAGTCTGCATTCGGACAACTTGTAGCAATTCAGGAAACATTTTGACGATTATACTTGATATTTCCAGGAAGTTGATAAAAACCATTGAAATCGTGAAACGTGACATGGAAATACTCAGTAACGTTTCGGATTTTTTTTACAGTGCACAATAACTTGAAATTCTTTCTCTTATAATCTAAAATTTTGAAAACAAATTAGACAAATATATATAACATGAATATTATACAGGGTGGAGGACAGGCAAAGTACCCCCTAGCTTTTATGAAATGTAAAATCAATGTATTTCCGTAAAGTATAGGCATGGTGTGTGTGCTGTTTTTAAACAATCCACATGTTATACCAGACAGCCCGGTTATCATATCCAGAGACACAGTTTCGTTTTTATTAGAACTCATCAGTCCGGAAGAGCGAATAACCGAGCTGGAGGCAGATGTCATCTCAGCGATAACATTTGCCTCCAGCCTCTGAATGTGATAACTGGGTGTCTGGTATATTATATGCAGAAGAAAATTTAAGTAAAAGATGATAAATTGTAGCAAAAAAAATGTGTTGTTATTAATAACAATTGATTTATGATGTGTATATACTTAAATGTTAGGACAAAGGAGGTAATCATTTATTTCATTTATTTATTTGTTTATTTTTTGTGCATATTTCTATTGCATGAATTTAATTTATTAAAGAAGATGAACTTTTGTTGCTATTAAATGTTTGGAAAGTGAAGCTTATCTATGAATTAATATTTAACTTTGTGTATGTGTAATACAATATTTGGCCAGCTTTGATGCACTATAACTCTGACACCAGTTGAATCTCAATCACCAAATTGTAATCATAGGTTCATATAATAAAAAGGTGCTACCTGTATCAATTTCATTGTTTTTTCACTCGGTCCCTCTTGAAATAATTTGCTTTAAACTTTGCGAAGATGCAATATTTGGCCAACCTTAATGCTCTATAACTCTAGTACCAGTTGAGTCTCAGTCATCAAATTGTAATCATATTTTCATGTCATAAAAAAGGTGTTACCTGCATCAATTTCATAATTTTTCACTAGTCCCTTTTGAGATATTTGACTTTACACTTAGTCAAAATTCGATTTTTTCCATTTTTGAAAAAGTTTGCAAAAAAAGAAAAGGACAAAGTTCTGAAGTTTAAAATTCCTACAACAAGTAGTCCTATATTATATCTACACAAGAAAAAATATATAGCTGTGACTCTCCTCCTTTTACTAATTTTGTTGCACTAAAACTCGTATTTTATGCTAATTTTCAGTTTGTAATTGTTAAGTTTTTTTCTTCACCTTTCTGAAAATTTAAATAAAATTTTGCAAGCAAATCGTATTTGGGGCATCCTTCTGGTGATGTAGGATTTTGTTTTGTCCTGATAACTGTAAAATTAACCGAGTTAGATGCATTTACGTAAAACTTATTTTTGGTCCGAAAACGGCAACTAAGCAAACTTAAAATGGTGGGTTAAAAAAAGTATGAGCCTAAACAAAATTCTTTTAACACTTTTGAACTCACCTAGTAGCGAGAATTAACTAGTAAAAAAATAGGAAAATCAAAAATGTCGAGCAACACGGCCGGGGTGATTTCTACGGATTGACCATTACCGTTGCTCTTGCTTCAGATTGTTTACAAACATTCACTGATTTGGCAAGATTGCACACTACGAGATTGGCGAATTTGGCAAGGAAATTCTTACGACGACTTTGAACTAGAAATTAACCTTTTAACACAATAATAAGGACGATGTTTATGTAATATTACGTTTTATGTTTGTTTTTGACGAAAATATAGTAATAATAACTCACCTGAAGTTATTCTAGCAGTTTATTCCATTCCTTGCACACGCTGTTGATGTTGTTACAGGCGGCCATGTTGTATTTTGACGTAACAGGTCAAAGGATTGCTTCCTCCTGATTGGCTGAAAGTTGAGGTTGATCCAACTTTTTTGCCGAGAAGATAAAAAGTTGAATGGAATACGTTCAACCTCGGAAAGCATAGCACACCGGGATTTTCCGGTCGGAATTCGCTCTCTGCGGTTGAGTCGAACCGAAGTTGATCGTCAGGTTGAACGAATTTCGCTACGTGTGACATGGCCTTAAGTTGAAAGCAGAACAAATAGGCATTGAGACAATCGTGTCCTGTTAAAAGTCTAAAAGCAGCCACAGCAGCAGCTCGAGGAGAATTCGGGATACAGTGGGACTCATTGCACACTCTCCCCCATGGTTTACCTTCAGCAGCCCGGGAAGTAACACGACGAAACGCATCACTATGCACCCTCTTGATCTCCAATCTAGCAGAGTGGAGCGGCAAGGGTCCACGAGACCTTTGCAGAATATTACATCCCTTCTTGGCCAAGAAGTCATCTTTCTCATTTCCGGGCAGACCACAGTGGGATGGTAGCCACTGAGAAGCCACATTTTTCTTAATACCGCTCAGGAGTTTTTTACAGCTCTGAATACGAGACCCTTTACTTTCATGGTTATTACTAGACAAAGTCTGTAAAGCAGAGGTCGAGTCTGAAAGTATTGCTGCTTTTTGGAATGGATACAGATGTGAAGCAAGTTGTTGTAATGCCACATAAATGGCTTCAAGTTCTCCATCGAAATGGGTTGTGAAAGATCCAACATGTTGATAAAAAGAAAAATAGTCACAAAATATTCCAGTGCCGGCACCCCGGGAAAAATCCAACGAACCCATCAGTATAGATGTGAAGCCTATCGTCAGGAGGGAAACGAGTATTTTATAGTATATTATTAGAACAATAATAAACAGTACTTTCGATAGGCAATAAATCGACTATATATATCATTTTTAAGTTACCGTAGATCTATTGACATTTGTTAATGATGCTAATGCCATTATTTGATGTTTCTTTAAATATCATATCTCTGCATGATAACTAAAACGTATTCATGTGTAATTTTGATAACAATTACCGTCACTGAACGTCATAAAAATGTTGTTCTGTTTAATGTCATACTAAATATTTTAACGTAACTAAATGCATCGATTTAGGAATTATTTTAGAAATTGAAACTTTGAGATGGTATGTATCGTTTTTATACGAAACTGCGCAATGATTTTCAACAAAGTCACATAATTAAGTTTTCCTGCACATAAAATTACATTTAAATCATTTTTCGTGTCTTTCATACAATTTTCCCTTTTTACTTGTGAAGTAGAAAATATAAATTTTAACAGTTCAAAACTTTTAATAGTGTAAATTATTAAGATACAATCTAAAACTGACAGTGGATGTAGATTTTACGCATGGATTAAGTAAATATGTAACAAATTCATTAAAACTTTCTTAATCTTAGGAATTTGGCATTTCACGGTACTTGAATCCCAATTGATTGCATTAATTAAATCTGTCACTTGTTTCCAAAGTAATGGCAGTTTATCGTGAACCTCTACTACGAACACAGCTCCAGTATTAATTTAAAGCTAAGCTTTTATCTTTCGAAGGATACAAGAAGTAACAAGTAAGCAGTAAGTTTTCTCTTACTTCAATGTCTCGGGAGAAGCAACGCTAATAAATGCATTTATTGCTTAAGTGAGAAGTATCTTTTAAGGTAATAGCCAGAGGGATACTAATGATTTGGTGAATTGTTTTGCATTTTACCGGATTTCGGTTTCTCGTTTAGCAAACGCATTACTCATTACCCATTATGTGTCTGGGGAAAAACTAAAACTGTGAACTTCGAAGCAAATAACTTCACTATAACACAAATACTAATAAAATTATAGATTCTTCGATATTCGTAATTCACAGTACAAAATTTAACAAAAGTATTTCTTTTGAGGCAATTGAAACTGCAGTAACTTCTTGATAGCTCGAAGTCCCTTTGGATCGACTAAAACTTATTAGTTATTCGTAGTCTAAGTGATGAGAAGTGTAAACATCCTTCTCAAGGGTGTGGGATCTAATAAAAACCTAGAGTTATAGAAAGATTCGAGTTAAAAGTCTTCAAGTTATTAAATGTTTTGTGTATTATGGTAACAATTTCTTTTATTTATTTATTAATTTTTTCTATCATATCAATTTTTTTGCTCGTGTTATATATTTAACGTTTATTTTAATGTTCATAGTTTATTTTTAAACTTTTGTCTCAATTTAACAAAATCAGAAACCCCGACAACCAAAACATCATGAACGTTGATTATATTGTAATAATTTATCTTGACGTTTGTTTTTCCCTAGGTAATGCTCCCTGAAACTCGCAATTTCTAAAATTTTTTACTTAATTTGTGCAGAATACTTTTGTTATATGCCCTTCTGTTACAGGCATGATTACACAGCAGTGAAATGACATACAGTAACTGTAGTATTTCTAAAATATGCGGCTTAACAGGTTTTATTGATACATTTTAGAAAGAACCGTTCTTTACCAATAATTAAAAAAGTAGCTTAAACACTTAAGTTTTTCCACTAATGGCAGGTATTTCAGTGATAAATTTAACATGTCTATCGTTGACTAAAATTAATATGATTTATCATTATCATATTGAAATTATTGATTAAGTGCAATTTGAATAACATTAGAAAAAAAAGCTCTAGTAATGAAAATTATGGTTAATTTTAAACGATAATAAGCGTTTGTATCGAAAGTGTTTCAAAGATACTGGAGAGTTGGAGGCATTTATAGGGACTGTACTTAAATATTAAAAATATAATAATGTTACATTTATTTAAACTTAAAACAAAAAAAAAATAAATAAATAAAAATCAGGACATTTTAAAGAGAAAATTCGTTCATAAGTTTTCCTTAACACATTGCCAAATATAATGCTAAAAATTTTATTTTTCTGACAGCCTCATTTTTTTAAATTATTTGCCATGCAAGGTTTAAAAACAAAAATTAAACTGGATACCTAATATGCAGAAGTAATCCAACACTTGCTCAAAATACCTCCCGAGTTGCGCAATTACTAAACGTGAAAGAAAGAGAAACTTTGTCTTCTTCGGTGGACCAATCAATTGTTTCAGACAAATATAATGTTCTATGTTTAAAATCTAAAATAACAAAGGATTTTTAAAATCTATTGTATGAAAAGCATGGGTACTCAAACTTTGTTTTAATGCAACTTTAATAATTCCTTGCTGCAAGACAATAACGTAGAACCAAATAGGGATTGCTCATGCATTCTGATACATTATTCAGGTTTAAATGTACTCTGTGTAGTGGTGTTCTGGGCTGCTTCAAAAACAGACAAACAACGCAAAAATTATGCAACACAATTTAATTTATTAAATCCAATTAGAGTATAGCTTGATTCCATTGAAAATATTGCACATTTTAGATCATTACAATAGTAAACAATATCACAATATAATCAAGTAGTCTCGTGAAATTAAAGAATGAAATAGTACAGTAAGTTATATATATATATAAAGGATGCTGCCTTTATATAAAAACAAAATCCCCCTATTTCCAAGAGAAAGGACAAATGTTCGCTGCAATTTACAGTGCGTATAACGATGCCAGACCATTTCCCGTTGGAATAATTTCGTGTCTTCTATTGCTGCTCCTTCCGAAGAAAAAATGCTTTCCCTGTTCTATTATTGTGATTTTTTTTTTCGTAAAGCAATTCCTTTTTTGTCTACTATCATTAAAAAAACCTTAACATTCTTCAATGCAAAAGATGTGTACTTATCAAGCTGCTCCCAAAATGAGCGTGCCCATTAAGTGTTCATAGAGAAAAAAAAGGCTATGAACTCACGACTACATAATAATGTAAAGAACAAGCATATTTTTTATTTTTCATTCTCAGAAGCGCTAAAGAATGTTTTCTCCCTTTATCTGAAGACTTACTTCATTTGAAACATCCCTGTAACGTTTTTCAAGAGAACAGATAGCCGAAGTTATTTATTCCAAGATGAATACTGTTGTCTCACCGACATTATCTCTTTTTAGGATTTGAAATGGCGATTTCGATCATATTGACCTATCACTTCTTGGTCGATTATTTTGTTTCGTTAAAATGTGATTGCGTGAAATAAAAACTTTCACAAAAAACAAACTCACCTCCTGCTCTTTTAAATTATAAGTGTTTATTTATTTACGTTTTGTAACATGTATTTTCAGGTTAAATTTAGAAGAAATAGTTAAAGTCGTACAAGGTTTTATGCCTTCAAAATGTTCTTTTTTTTTTTTTTTTTTGATCAAATATTCCTGCTCTGAAAAGACTTAATATTTGCTTTTAATTCGCATGGAAGATGGTTTACAGTTGTAAAAATAAAACTATAATATGCCGTTTTGTATTTTAACATAGAGTAAGAAATTGGCTGCCTCTCATGGTTCACCCACCTTTATCTTGATTTTAAGTTATTATTAAATTTACAATTTAAAGTATTGCCTGCTACTATTCCCCGTAAGGTTTGATCGCTTTTTCGTTTTATTTATTTATTTTTTTCGTTTTATTGCAGTTACTAGGCCGATTTGTAGGTCCTGTAGGATTAGCCATATAAACGGAGATTTCGCAACACACTTTGATCATTAAACTGCCAACATTCATTATCGCAATGCAAACCGGCTTACCAAAACTAATCGTTAAATTATAAACACTTTCAAATTTAAATTAACAGATAGAACAATACCTTCCCGATTAGTGGATAGTGTAGTTGCTGACAGTTGTTTTTGGATGTGACTAATTATTACCATTATGCACTAGGAATTGAAAAAAAGAAGAAAGTCAAATTGTAGGAACCTTTTTCAAAACATATTTCTAAACCTTTATATTTTTGGTCATTTAAAAATAGATTTCCTTTTTAAATCACACTAGATTTGTGTCATTAATATTAAGTTTTTTTTTTCTAGCTTTATTTTATATTAAGGCATGATATTCAACCAAAGCAACGTCTTGCGTGATATACGAAAGTTCTTCAATTTGGGGGGAACGTATTTTCCGTAACTAAACCATCTAAAGATATCTTCATGTCACTGAAGGATGTGGTATTGTAACCGTATATGGCAACACAAAAGCTTCAGGTAAAGGAATTTGTTGTCTTTTTAGTTCTACGTAACGGGCAATATTTGATAGCAATCCTTCCGTCAAAAGTGCTACTTTTAATCACTGAAATTGGTAGAAGAAGCAAAGATAACAACAACAACAATAATAATAATAATAATAATAATAATAATAATAATAATAATAATAATAATAATAACATGAACCAAAAGAATATTTTCATTTTCCCAACATTTATTTTTTTTTTTTAATGTCTGATTTTTAAACTAAAATGTTTCATCGTGTGACGTCACAAGTTATGAAGACCATTTTGATTCAGAACACATGGTTGTCTTTTTAGGAAAGATTTCACTTTTTAAATATTTTTTCACCGCGTGAAATTTATTAGCGGAACGATAATTGTTAGTTAGTTTGTACACTTTTCGTATTGATGGTAAAAAGCTGTCGTAAATTTAGGTGCTAGTTATCAATAAAATTATTACCCTATCCCCCCCCATCCCTCAAGTATCGCCCATACCTAATCAAGTAATCGTAACACATTTCACACGTATCATTCTAGATCTAAAGATCAAAAATAGAAAATCTTTTGGGTTTCTAATGGCGCAATAAAGAAAATTTATCAGCCACCACTTATTTTTTCAAGTCATTAAAAAAAAAAAAAAAAAAACTCAAAGGGCAAAAAAAAAAAAACCTTTTACATTACTTCTAAAACATAAAAAAATATTACTTTTATTTAAATTGAATACAACTAATTAGTGACCTTAGCCATAGTTAATCGGTCGAGTGATAATTACCCAAACCGAATATTATTTTCTCTTTAGAGAAACTTTTCTGATAACTTACATACTTAGAATGTTCGCTTCGCCATTAAACAGCAATTATATTAAGTTTCTAATTGAAGAGTATGTGGTTAATAGCGCATTTCTAATAAGAAAACCAATCTCAAATTTCATCACATAAATCTTCATAAAATGCTTATATTAATCAGTGTATGCGAATTCGCATAACAAAATAACTATTAATCAATTACGTGAATCCACGGGTAGTTCAGTTTTTATAATACATCATATTACTCTACTCCAATTCACATAATATTTTACGTAAGTATCTACGTGAAATTCAGTCTCATTAGACAGGTATGTATGTGCAACGAGAACAAAAGATTTTTATGTAGTTATATTGAACACAATAACACTGTAAGTAACCTCTTTTACAATAAATATTTCCACTTTTTTTATAATAACTTTGTTTTAAGAGACAACTCATTATTCATTGCACACGCAGACATTCCAAATTTCATCCCACATATCAGTTTAAAAACTCTAAAATAGATCGAGAATTACGCGATTGGAAAAATAAACTTTTTTAGAACGCATTTAAAATCAGTTTGCAGCGATTACTAGTTGTTTCCTCAGCATTAGCACTGTACTGACAAAGAAACAACATTTACAGAATTTAGGTATCTTTTTGGCTTATTTACAAATAACTTAGCAATAAAATAGGTGGCTAAGATGATGACTTAGTGGTGATTAGTGACACAATCTCAATCTGTTCCAAAAAGGAGAAAAAACTGAACCTTCGAGATGAATCCTCACAGTGCTTCCTTGAACCTTTCAGACTGTTTGCCTGTGTAAAAAGCGAGAGGCAAATGAGCGTTGAGCGTGCCATAGCCCCGCATTTCATTAAAAGAACTCTGTCAAAAAATATAGAAGGTTAAAATTAGTAACATGCTTTTATTAAAAAGCTCATCTTCAGTAATATAAAATTTTAAATTATACTAGCAGAACATTAATAAACAGTACTTTCGATAACCAATAAATCGACTACATATCATATTTAGGTTACCGTTGATCTACTGATATTTGTTAATGATGCTAATGTCATTATTTGATATTTCGTCAAATATGATCAACCTGTATGATAACTAAAACGTATTCATGTGTAATTTTAATATCGATGATAGCCATTGAGCATAACAAAAAATGTTGTTCTGTTAAATATTATATTGAATATTTTTAACGTAACGAAATGAATCGATTTAGGAACTATTTTAGAAATTGAAACTTTGAGTTAGTATACATTGTTCTTATACGAGACTGCGTGGTGATATTCAACAAATTCACATAATTAAATTTTTCTACATATAAAATTACATTTAAAAATAGGATAAATTCACTATTTTTCTTGTCTTTCATACAATTTTTCCCGTTTACTTCTGTAGTAGAAAATCTAAATTTTAACAGTTCAAACTTTTAAAATTGTAACGTTTTGATATACATTTTAAAACTATAACAATGGCCGTAGATTTTACGCATGGATTAAGTAAATATGTATCAAATTCATTTAAACTTTGTTAATCTGCACAGTTTGGCATTTCACGGTACTTGAATCCAATGGATGGAATTAATTAAATCTGTCACTTGTTTGCAAAGTAATGGCAGTTGATTGTTAATCTCTACTACTAACAATTCTAATATTAATTTAAAGCTAAGCTTTTATCTTTCAAAGGATACAAGAAGTAACAAGTAAGCAGTAAGTTTGCTCTTACTTCAATCTCTCGAGAAAAGCAACGCTAATAAATGCGTTTATTGTTTAAGTGAGAAGTGTCTTTTAAGGTAATAGCCAGAGGGATACTAATGATTTTGTAAATTGTTTTGTATTTTACCGGATTCCAATTTCTCGTCCAGTAAACGCAGTGCTCTTTATCCATTAAGTGTCTGGGGAAAAAACTGAAGCCATGAACTTCGAAACGAATAATTTCACTAAAACACAAATACTAATAAAATTATAGATTGTTTGACATTTGTGATTCACAGTACGAAAATTAACAAAAGTATTTTATCTGAACTTGAAGCAATTAAAAGTACAGTAACTTCTAGATAGCTCGAAGTCCCTTGGGATCGACTAAAACTTTTGAGTTATTGCTGGTTTCAGTAATGGGGGATGTCTAAGCAGCCTTCTCAAGAATGGGGGATCCAATGGAAACATTGAGTTACAAAAAGGTTCAAGTTGTAAGCCAAACGTTGTGTGTAATATAATATTAGTTTTTTTTTATTAAGGAATTAATTTATTTTTATTATAGTATTTTTTCTTTTGCTTATGTTAAATTTTTAGAGTTTTTAATGTAGTTTATTTGCAAAATTTTGTCCGAAGTTAACAAAATCAGAAGCTCCGACCAAAACATCATGATCTTTGATTATATTGTAAATATTTGTCTAGTTAGAAATTTATTTTTCTTGAGGTAATACTCAATGAAACTAGCAGTTTCTAAAATTTTATCCTCAATTTGTGCAGAATCGTTTTGCTATATGCCCTTTTATTACATGCATTATTAAACAACTCAAGAATGACATATAATAACTATAGTCACTATAAAATATATGGCTAAACAGTTTTTATTGATACATTTTAAGAAAAACCGTTCTTTACCAAAAATAAAAACTAGTTTAAACGTTTCAGTTTATCAATTAATGGCAGATATTTCCGTGATAAATTAAACTCGTCTAATGATGTCTAGAACTAAAGTGATTTCTCATTCTCGTACAAAAATTATTTATTAAGTGCTATTTGAATTACATTTGCCAGGAATAGGCTCTGGTAATTAAAATAAGGGTTAATTTTAAACGATTAATATCGATAGTGTTTCAAAGATACTGGAGAGTTGGAGGCATTTTGCGAGACTGTACTTAAACGTCAAAAAATAATTCCATTACATTTATTTAATTTAAAGTTGAAAAAAAAAATCATTAAAATCTTAAAAGAAAATTTATTCAAAAATTTTTCTTAACGCATTTTTATACATAATTTGAAAAATTGCTTTTTTTAAAACCATAGCTGCATTTTTTATTCTTTATTACTTTCCATACAAGGCTTAGAAGTAAAGATTAAACTGGATTACTGAAAGGAGAAGTAATCCAACGGTTGCACAAAATACCACCCAACTTGCTCAATCGCTTAACGTGAAAGAAAAAGAAAGGTCTGCATTGGTTGACCAACCAGTGTTTTTATGTAAATACTTTGTTATCCCTTAAAAATCTGAAAAAACAAAGGATTTTTTAAAATATACATACAAAGCATAAATACACAAACGTTGTTTTCCTGCAAATTTAATAATTTCATTGCTGAAAGACAACAACTTAGAACCGAATATAAATTGCTCATGCAGTCCGATACATTCTTGAGTTTTAAATTTACTCAGTACGGTGATGTTCTGGGCAGCTTCAAAAACTGAGACAAAAATAGTGCAACACAATTTAAATTATTTTTAAAATTCAATTAGAGTATAGCTTAATTCTATTGAAAATATTGCAATTTTTAGATCATCACCATAATAAACAATATCACAATACAGCGATGCAGTCTCGTAAAATAGGAGATTGAAATAGTATAGTTAGTTAGAAAATAGAAATGCATTAAAATCTAAGAAAACCTCACACCTCTATAAAAGAAAAATCCCCGCATTTCCAAGAGAAAGGACAAATGTTCGTTGCAATTTACAGTGCACATAACGATGCCAGAGCTTTTCCCGTTGGAATTATTTCGTGTCTTCTATTACTGCTCCTTCCGAAGAAAGAATGCTCTTACTGTTCTATTATTGTTATTTTTTCCTTCTAGAAGCAATTCCTTTTTTGCCTACTACGTATCATTTAAAAAACCTTACGGTTATTGGATGCAAAACCTTTATATTTATTACTTATCAAGCTGCTCCTCAAAATAGGCGTGGCCATTAGAACTCAATGAAAAAAAAAAAAGCTATAAACTACATAAAAATGCACAGAACAAGCATATGTTTTCATTTTACATTCTCAGTCTTTTCCTGAAGATTAAATTCATTTGAAACACCACTGTAACTTATTTCAAGAGAACAGATAGCTGATGCTATTCATTCCAAGATTATTACTGTTTTCTCGCGGACATTATCCCCTCCTAGGATTTGAAATGGTGACTTCCTATGCATTTACCTATCAATTCTTGATCAAGATTCTTGTTTTATTAAAAAAATTTTAAATGTGATTAAGTGAATAAAAATTACACAAAAAACAAATTCACTCTTTGCTGTTTTAGGTTATACATTTTTTTGCTACATGGATTTTCAGAGTAAATTTCTAACGAAGTAATTAAAGTCGTAAATGTTTTATGCCCTAAAAATGTTCTTTTTTTAAAAATGTATTTAAAAAAAAAAAATTCCTTCTCTAAAAATACACTGTAAAAACGATTCAGAAACGTTCCCGGAAGATAATAGGCAGCTGATGTGCCCAATTTCTGTCAGTAACATATCTCGCAAAAAGCTGGACATTTTTCCGCTAAAATTCAGTAACCTTCCAGAAATTATCTCGAAAAATTTAGAAATTTTCCCGTTTAAAGCCATTGTGCGTTTGGAACTTCAGAATAATCTTAGTTAGGTTAATGTAACAGCTCGGCACCTTCCTCATTTATCAAGACGACAGTTCCAAAAGCAATGCTGCAAACTCGGCCAAAGGTAAGCTATAGTTGCAAGTATATCACTTCCTTGCAAAATTTGCAATGCTACGCAGTCGAAAGACTTACACGCTCCCATTGGGAGCTTAATTAGTCTGGACTAGCTGTCGTTGAACAGAAGCCGATTTATCTTATAAATACTCTCAGTTATTCTTTAAACTGGGAGTTAAAAATGTTTTTTACTACAGAGAGAAGTCTGCATTCGTGCAACTTGTAGCAATTCAGGAAACTTTTTGACAATAATACTTGACATTTCCAGGAAGTGAACACAAACCATTAAAATCCCGAAACGTTACACGGAAATACGCAATAACGTTTTAGAATTTTTTTACAGTGTACAAGTGTGTCCGAAATGTGTGCGTTAGTAAGTTTTCTTTCTTTCTTTTTTTTTATATACCGTCGCTATCAATTCTCCAATATTGGAGTTTAGAATTGTCAAAATAAAACTATAATAAACCTTTTTAAATTCAAAAAAAAAGAAAAAAATAAAAAAAAAATAATTTGAATTTTGACATCTTGAATTCAAATTATGTTTTTCGCAATCACGAGTGTGTGTAAGTAGGCGTGTGTGTTTGTGTGTACGGGTTATGTGTATGTGTGTGTATGAATGTGTGTGTGGGGGGGTATGTGTATGTGTGTAGGCATATGTGTTTGTGTCTGTGTGCATGCATGAATGTGTGGATAGTTGTGTATGTGTGGGTGTCTGTATGTATGCGTGTGTGTAAGTGTTTGTATGTGTGTATGTGTGTGTATGTGTTTGTGTGTATGTGTTTCTGTGTGTGTGTATGTGTTTCTGCGTGTGTGTATGTGCGCGTGTGTGTGTGTAGATGTGTATGTATGCGCGTGTGTGTAGGACATGGATGCAACCTGGAGACGGCTTTCGCTATAGGAGCAGCATCGTGAGGAGCCAGCCGGTCCACGGTGATGGTGCGGAGGGTGGCGGTGGGAAAAATCAGCGTAACGCCAAAAACAGTCAAATGAGAAGAAAAAGCAATCGTGATTGCTCAAAAAAAAAAAAAAATGGCTGCTTTTCGTGATTTATCCACCTTTATCTTGAAAGCTTCAGATAAAGTTATCGTTGTTTTAATTCTACTTAATGGGCAATATTTGACAGCAATGGGGATGTTTCCTTCGGTCAAAAGTAAAACTTTTAGCCACTGTAATTGGTAGAACAAGCATAATAATAATACTTATAATAATGACATGGACCCTTATAATACATTTGCCATCCCAATATTTAATTTTTTATTCTTTTTTTTTTTTTTTTTAATGTCGGATTTTTAAGCTAAAATGTTTCATCATTTAACGTCACAAGTGAGGAAAACCATCTTGAATAGGACGGCATGGTTGTCGTTTTAAGAATGATTTCATCTTTTAAACATCTTTTTCACCGCATGCAATTTACTAACGGAACTGTTATTGTTAGTTAAATTCATTTAGCGTAGTTTGTCAGTGTCCTAAAAAAAAGTATTTTTGAAAAATGAGAAACAAATCAATAATTAAGAAATATTTGTCTTGGATGTTTTTTTTTTAATGAAACAAAACTTTTCCATAACTTAGTGCATTTATCTTAGCTGACTTTTGATTTATTGTAACAGTTAGCATCTAACATATATTTAAACACATTTTTGTTCCAAGAGTAATGACAAAGCTTCGATTAGAAAAAAAAACAAAAATGTTTGGAGCATCGAAGATTTTTAATCTCTTACGGAAGCTTTAATGAGAATCTGGAATAATGTTTTAACAAGTAGTACTTAAAGTATTGTTATGCCACAGCAATTTTCGTGTGTCTCTGGATAGTAATTAGACAGCGAACATTACAGTTACTCCCAAGGCAGCAGTTTGCGATACACACACAATTACGGTTCGCTTTGCTTTGTTCAAATCTCGATCAATTTATTTCGTTGCTTTTTGGATAGTAGTTCACAAATCGTGTTTAATGATTTTATTGTATTTTAAGAAAATTTTTAAAGAATTTTTTCTTGGATTTACGACTTTTTTTATTATGAACATTCATTTTAGAAATGTAATTATAATTTTATAATTATAAAGCAAGTTTTGCAGACATTGTAAATAATTATGACATCAAATGATAAATAATTAAAGAATATTTTAAAATCATCAGTATGAATACAAGAACTTTATTTACTCAGATTTGAAAAAAAAAGGATACTTTTTAGCAGTTTTCTTTCTCAGAAAGATAATATTTCAACGATTGCCTTTAAATACATAGTAAAAATAAAAGCCTACGTTTAAAACTCTGGAAATATAGGGCAAACACATACGTAAAAAGTCACACCCATGCAAATGGATTATATACACTTAAAAAAAATCTGAATTTCTCATTGATGTGAAAAATATTTTCAGCTACCATTTTAAAGATTGACTGAGCGTACGTATGAAGTAAATCGGTTACAGTACGGCTACGACCGTTCTGATTGGGCAAGCTTTCAAAAGAGAAGCACTTTCTGGACAGTATAGCTTGGCTAAGCTCTCAATCTAAGAGGACTTTCTGGACTCCATAGTTCTGGAAGATTTACAGGAAAGTGAGATGCTAGGTGATTACTTGCAGTTCTATCTTAGTGTTGACTCTGGTTGCCGAAGCTTAAGTAGCTTTCTTCGTGTCTCAGGAAGGCGCCAAGCTATTACTTAAAACCATAAGACTAATAATAAGAGTAGACCGAGCTTTCCCAGACTTGCTGATGAAAAAATTGGTTTATGGATACATCATGTGACTGGTGGAAGGCTTGGCGAAAACTTTGGCAGCATGGTTGCTAGATGGCAACATTATCTATAGTTTGGCACTCGACATGTATTTTAAGATGTACTGTGTTTTCATTATAAATTTTTTTTCAGGTGCAGAGATTGAACTGTTTTTCTTTTAGTTATGCATTATTTTGACATTAGTAGTTAGTTTTTGATCACAGTTTTCAGTAACTTTTATTTCATTTGGAACTGCTACATCAGCGTTGGCGTGAACGTAATGGCTTAAACGTTTTGCGTTAACGCAAAAATGTATTAATCGGTATCTTAAATTGAAATTGTAGGTAAAAATCTTACCGTTTGCCGATTCCTTTTGTGCGCTTGCATCTTTAATTGCTTCGAGAGTTATTGAAATTGACTAAAGAAAATGTGCAATACTATCTAAACGAAAAACTCACTATATTAACAAAATATTTACAGCTTAGAATAACAAATTTACAAATCGGACTCCATAAAAGATCATTCTTCCGTGTTTCATCAACTCTATTTTTTTTTTCTCGTGGGCGTTGATCGTCTGCTACGATCAACGCCCGCTGTTGCTAGGATATCCACCAGACACATGGTTTGGTTTATGAGCAGCTAAAGGGTTGCCATAGCTCGGTCTATTCTTATTATTAGTCTATGCTTAAAACCGTTTCTCTGAAGATGTAAGGAGCATGCTCGGCTTCATTTGAGGATCTTTTTGTATATTTTAGAAATGTTAAAGGATAATTTTAGAATGGTTTTAACGGAAAACATTACTATTTTTGAAAGACATGTTACAGGCACAAACTGGCTACATGAGCAGCCCATCATTTTCCAGGAACGTTTGTAAACATTTTTTACAGTATATATCGTATATTTTAGCGACCCTTCCTTTTGTTCGGTATTAAACAGTGTCCTTAAAAAATCGTTCTCGTTGATTTTCTGCGAGGATGAAAAACAAATTCCTCGATTATTTTTTTGTTTTTTTGATAAATTTTGCCTACCATTTAATTCATTTGGTTTATATCCTTTGAAGTTGGTCGACAATCATGTTTTTTTTTTTTTTTTTTTTTTTTAATCTGCTGACGTTCTGCTTGCAATATGTCGTTGCAGATATATTTTTTTATTAATTCCACAAAGAAATAGAAGTTGACGTAATAGTAAAATTGCTGGAAGCAATTTTTTGAGTTTAGGATCAAAGTTGGAAAATTACATGCATCAAGTAAGGTTAGCTTACAATGTATGTCGTCCTCTGTATGACCGAGATCTATTTGATTCCGGAGATTACCCGAGAAATATAACAAACATACAAAAACTCTCTTTTCATAATCTTAGTGTATATCAGTTGAAAGAAAAAAATCACTAAAACTAGCTGTAGAAATCATTTGACTATAATACATATGACGTGGTTCCAAAAATTGCCAAACATATGGAACGGGAAACGTAGCCTTAAAAGAAAAATAACACTTTAATTTCTGTACTTATCATAAACTAATTATTTACTCGTATCAGCGTAATATTCAGGAAAGAAATTATTGGGGGAAAAAGCGAAACTATGTTGCATCGTCTCGGAAAAAAATATATATGTTTCTGGAAGCAGAAGGCTCTTTTAATACATACGTTCCAGACGGAAGAGCTTTTTATATCTTTTGTTTTACAAGCAGAAGAAGAGCAAAAAAAAAAAATAGTTTTGGACAAATGAATAGTTAGAAAATATTTCTTATCTTTTGGATGTTGTTTTTAGCTATAGTAAGTTTGCTTTAGTATTTAAAAAAACATCTCCATTGAACGTTTAAATTACTGATTCATAAAAATGAAGGGAAAAAAACATTTCTAACGTTCGCTGTGCAATTACTTTAGCGTGTTGGTGGATGGTTGATCATTTAAAAAAAATATTTACATTAAATTTCCTTTTAGAGCAAATAAAAAGAAAAAAAAAGAATAAATGGCACTCTGAAAATTAATATACTTCGCATGATTTAAAAAACAGCAGTCATAGTACAACAAAATTTAGTTACTGCTCATCGAAATATTTAAAAAAAGCAAATGTTTGTACTAAATTTTTTGATATTTTTTTTAAAACTTCAAAATAACTTTTGTCTGAGTTTAAACTGTATAAATCGTGCTAAAATGTTTACCATTTATTTATTTATTTATTTATTGTCTTGATTTTTTTTTCTAAAAATATTAGTGCTTACGCAAATATTTTTTTTATTTTTAACGTACTGGTAAAAGATGTGTTATGATTACGTCAATTTTTTCCTATTTTCAACTAGAAAAGTTAGTTTAATTGGTTAAACAGGCACAGTGCTAAAAACAAATAGATGCAAAAGTAAAATTATAATTTGCTTAATTTTGGGGTCACATACAACCTTTGTCTCTATTACCTTTGTCTTTTACTTTTGAAGATTAAAAAATGCAGCTTTCATCCGCAAAGTTCCATGGAAACCAAACAAGGGCAGCCCCCCTCCCAGTAACGTTATGAAAGTGACTAGTATTACATGAAAATCTCACCTAAAACAATATTAACTCTCATAAAGTGTTATTTATTTCTTTGGTCGGTCGATATCATGTGTATCAATGCTAAGAAATGCTCAAAATACAGTTACGCGTGAAGCTAATACTAATTTTTTTGTACAACTGTATGCTGTTTTTGTATTCATTTAATAATCAGTTTTAATCTCAAATTCTGACTTTACAAATTGCATTGACCTTATTTGGTAGTGGTATTACTTACGCAAATAAAATGGAACGCCTTCATAATAGTGTTAACCTGAACGGTTTAATTTCAGGTTTCATTATTTTACAAAAAAAAAAAAAAAAAAAAGAGAGAGAGAGATAGAGAGAGAAAAGAAAAGAAAAGAGAAAGGAAAAAAAAAAGAAACAGTTTGCTAGAACAAAATATTCTGTTTCTTTTTAATATGCTTCAATATATCAATATATTTTTGTGCAAATAGGAAATACATCAATCATTTTTTTTTTGGGGGGGGGGGGGGAGAAATTAAATTGTGGTTTGAAAATATTTTCGAAGACTTTTTTATCTTTTTAATCATGAGTCTACTTTATGCATAAGGTACTTTAGGGTATGCATTAATTTTGCTTGATAAAATTTGTATTTAAATATTACATTAATTGGTAAGAAATAATAAATATCATCTTCTAAAGTAACAGATATAAAATTACATATATCTAGACGGAAAACAAAAACTTTCAGATGCGTTTATTAAGCGAAATTAAAAGTCGAAATGTTTCCCAAAACGATGCTCTTTTGATATGTATTTCTTCATAATTCATAATAACTTTCTTCTCTTAATAAAGAATAAAGCACAACAAGTGTTCATTATTTTTTTTCCTTTAAAACATGATTAATTAATTTTAAATAGTATTTAGGAAAATGCGTCTTATAATTAAAACATGAAGAAATCATTTTCAAAAAGCAAATAAACAAGTTATTTTAATGCATTAAATAAATCAAAATTACCAATACAGTTAATTATGTGTAAATAATTATTATCATATCTCATTAGTAAGAGTAACACAGCATTTTAGAAAACAACGAATCCTTTTTATACATTATTATATAAATATGCAACCTTCAAATAATGCACTGGTTATTTATATTTCAATTGATACCTTGGCATTAAAATTATAGTTTGTCTTAATCACCACTTTTCCGAAATAGAATTGAATTTGCTTAATTATTCTAACAGAAAACTATATCAACAAGAAATTTATAATTATAATTTAAAGATAGTTTATCTTTATGTGTGTAATTTTACCCCGCTCTCTGAACGAAATAAATTAATTTGTAGTAAGAAAGTAGCAAAAATTTTAACTATTAGAGAATCAAGTCCTATTTTCAAAGATTAAATCTCTTTCGGAATGATTATGGCAGCTGCGTGATTTGAATGTATAATGTGATATCTCAATGCGCTCAGAAGTTAAGCCTACTCTTTCACCCGTGAACTCTTCACTCCTGCAACATAAATAAGTAGAAAAGAAAATTATTTAAGGGTGAAACTCATGCAAGTTTTTTGCATAGGGACAAAAGTGCCAGAAGATCTCGGGGATTAAGTCTAGAAAGTATTTTAATAAAAATATCAATTTTCAAAGTTGTTAAATATAGGGTAACACCCCCAGTAATTGGCAGGTCACCAGTGTTTGGCACGTCTAACAAAAATTTCCTAAAACAAGATTTGTAACCAATCTTCTAAAAGTGGAAGGCTATATACCAACTGAATGTACATTTATTTTATAGATTATAACTTCCATTCATGTTACTAAATGGTAGCAGTACGTAGGAAAAAGTCACAATTGTAGTTTGTGTCAAATCAGCCATTTTTGTTGCGAAAGCTTCTTCTCTGGCTTAAGGGAAGCATGCGCGTCAATGCATTAAAATCCAACTTAAAATATATTTTAAATTTTGGTTGTCAAAAGTTTTGTTTAGTTGAAAGGTGTTACTTTGAGTGGGTAAAAGTATGTTTTTGTCCCTTTTTGGATTTTTGAAGTAATGATGGATGCCATTTACTGGTGCTTCAGTTTTGCTAGTCTCCAGTAATTGGCACATGAGCCTATATTCACTAATGGTGTTGTGCAATATGTCACTAGTTTGATTTCTGATACTTTTGCAGCAACAATATTATATGCACTGTAAAAACGATTCAGAAACGTTACTGGAAAATAATAGGCAGCTGATGTGCCCATTTTCTTCCACTAACATATCTTGGAAAAACCAGGAACGTTTTCCGCTAAAAGTCAGTAACCTTTCTGAAATTAACTTTGAAACTTTCTGAAGAAATGCGAAATCTCCCCTGTTAAAGCCAGTCATATCTCTAGAACCTTCTAGAAAAATTAAGTAGGTTTAGTATTATTGATTAGTACCTTCCTGATTTACCAAGCAGGCTCCATAGAAATCAGAGCGATAATCACGGCCAAAGCTATGCAAGGAGGAACCAACATATCTCTTGCCTGCAGTTCCTGCATTGCAAAGCTGTAACCATCCACTGACTTTTTCGCTCATCATTAAGAGCTTAGTCAATCAGGACAGGCCGTAAGCAACCATAGGTCGATACACTTAATAAACACGCTCATACAACCTTTAAACTGGTTGCTAAAAATATTTTCCACAACAGTGAAAAGTCTGCACGCGTGCAACTTGTAGCGATTCAGTAAATTTTTTTGTGAAGATACTTGTTTTTACGGGGAAATAGGTGAAAACGTGTGAAATACCGAGACGTTCCACGGAAATAACCAGTAACGTTTCGGAATTTTTTTACAGTGTGGGTTCCACTATTGATCTGAATCCTACAATATATACTGTTAAATATTTTTTAGAGAAACGATAAAAAACAAATGTTTGTCCATCAGTCAGATATTGCGACTGTAGAGCATTGTTTTATTATTTATGGTCCTTTAGAATCATTAGGTTAATGTTCTTTTTTCTGTGGAAACAGCTATACACTGTAAAAACGTTTCAGAAACGTTCCTGGAAAATAATAGGCAGCTGATGTGCCCACTTTCTGCCAGTAACATATCTCGCAAAAACCAGGAAAGTTTTCCGCTAAAACTCAGTAACCTTCCTGAAAAATCCAGAAATCTTCCCGTTTAAAGCCTTCGTGTCACTGGAAGTTCAAAGTCATCTCTGGTAGGGATAATATTACAGCTTGGCACCTTCCTGATTTATCAAGACAGTGCCAAATGCAGTACTGAAAGCATGGCCAAAGCTAAGCTAGAATTGCAAGTAAGTATCAAGCATCTCACTTGCAAGTCTGGCAAAGCTACGAAGTCCATACTTATTCGCTCCCTTTGGGAGTTTAAACAGCATGGACGAGCCGTAAACGAACTGAAGCCGATACACCTTATAAATACTCTCAATTAATCTTTAAACTGGGAGCGAAAATATTTTTTACAACTGAGAGAAGTCTGCATTTGTGCAATTTGTAGCAATTCAGGAAACTTTTTGTGAATGATACTTGATATTTCCAGGAAGGGGATAAAAACCATTCAAATCCCGAAAGGTGACACGGAAATAGTCAGTAATGTTTCTGAATTTTTTTACAGTGTAATTCGTAAAATCAAAATTGCATACCGGCTAATGAAACAGCAATAATCTCGTCATTTTTTTCCATGTTTATTTTAACATGGATAACACTCAAAATTTACTTTTATTTCTCTACTAGTGGTACCCGCACGGCTTTGCCCGTACTAGAAAAATTAAAAGGTCTTTTGGTTCGCCTGTATATTTACAAATAATGTATGGTGAATTTTCTCGCCAATTGGCTTGTACCCATGTTACGATTCCACGTTATGATAATTTCGTATCTCGCCAATTGGCTTGTGCCCATGTTACGGTTCCACGTTATGATAATTTCATAATTTGCTCGTCCATCTTATGATATTTTTGTTCTTAAAATTGGAATAGAAAAAGAACCACATCGAATTTTCGAAAAATCACTTCGAGTTGCACACCCCCATGCTACAAACTAACTTTGTGCCAAATTTTATGAAAATCGGCCGTACGGTCTAGGCGCTATGTGCGTCACAGAGATCCAGACATCTTACAGACATCCTCCGGACAGAGAGACTTTCAGCTTTATTATTAGTAAAGAAGAAAATACTTTTTCAAGGTGAAGATGTGGGATTTAACATTAATTTATGTAAAATTACCTACTTTAAATTAACACTAATTATGCTTCTTATGACGATGAAATTTGTATGTAATCTAAAAGTGAAAAATAAAGTGATTTTCCAGTTCTATTAACATGTGCCAATTACTGGATCATAAGGTGTCATACACTGGGGTATCAGGTGCCAATTACTGCTGATTTTGGTACCTTTTTATACATATATTTTTATAAAAATATCAATTCAAATATTTTTGCTTTCAGTGAACTAAATAGATGCACAGATGTGCCTTCTTTGATACAAGAATATTTTCAAGTATATTGAATATTTTTTTCTAAGTAATGAAAACAGATGTAAGTTTAAGGACAAACTCTTAAAGTGCCAATTACTGGGGTCGTTACCATAATTAATATTTTTATCACTCAATTTCAGTTTGTGGATCCTCTAAGATTTTTTTTAATTTTATTTTTCCATTCAAAGAAGACATAGAAGTGTTTTTAAATAAAAATTAGGAGTAAGTACTGATTTTTTCCTCTCCCAACTCTATTAACATTGTTTCATAAATAGTTGATAAGGACACTACAGTAGAATTTTTTGAAATATGGATCTGAGTGTATTTTTATTTTCGATATCCTAAATATACATCCATAAATTTTAAAAAATAAATAAATATTTATTTTACAAACATTTTAAATGATCCATTTATTTTATATTCGACTGTATAACATAATATAATCAAGGTATTGTTTTAATACATTACTACAAGATACTGTCATATTCTTGTTTTTCTCAAAGGTAAGTTTATAAATTTTTATTGCCACTTAAGTAAGCGTACAGTAAGTGCAAGTGTAAGTGATATTTTAAACAATATATATTTTACATTTTAAAGTTATTTGTTTAAAAATAAAGTACAGTGATACCACAGAAAATCGAGCCCGGAAGTTTCGATTAATAAGAACAGCTTTTGAAGTAAAATCCTAAAACTAGATTTGAAAAAGGAAATATCATTAACTACAACTCAAAAGATAAGTTTGTTTTAAGCCTCTTTTCCTCTTTACTATTACATACCATTTTTATAAGTTCAAAATCATCAACGTTTTACCTATTAGGAGCACTCAAAAAATCAATTCTAGTAAACACTTTCCCAACTGTACCTTATTTTGGTGTGAAGTTCGACTTATACGGTACACAGATGCTATTAGGACCCGTTCATAGGACAGGCAACCATTCACAGCACATTTACACAAAAAAAGGACAATATCATGAGAGAGTAAGTAAATACATGTCCAACCCGGGATTCGAACCTGAAACTTCCCTATCACAGTCAGATTTCTCCAATCACTAGACAAGAGCATAGACTATGAAAAAAGGTAAAAGCTCGATGGTAAACATATTTAACTAAATAAAAATTCAAAAATAAGATAATTAATGCGATCAACATCAATTGGGTAGGAAATAAGACCATGTCCAGTTTCTACCTCATTGATGGTTGATGGTGTACAAACCCTCCTCTTATCAGACTTTCTTCTTAACCTACCTTACGTACCTTTTTGTGCTTAGTTTTACATCTAGATTCAAGTAATATATGTTATGGAGCGTATTATACATTTTTAGTGTCTTCATATTACAAAGAATGTTAGCTAATAAAATCAATAAGAACGTAACAACTTAACTGGATAACTGCATTGGTGCAGCATAGGTTGTCTAAAATCTGCATATTTGCACATCTAATAGTACAAATGATATTTCAAAGTTGTTTTTTTTAGCACATAAACCAAAAACTGCGTTCCTGGGATTAAAAATTAAAATCCAGTTACTAAATAAAAAATAAGATTAATGTTTTTTTCTTTCTTTCTTTCTTAATTTTTTTAAATGTTAACATAATAGTGGATTGTTAAGAAGAAATAACCTACATGAACTTGCAATTCGTAGTGAATTAAAGGTTCTGAAACTTGTAAAACATTTTTTTAAAAAAACATTTCAGTGAAAGTTACACTGAGAGTTAAGTAATAACTCCGGCTATCTCCTACATTTAAAAATTTACGACTTACCACGTGATAAAACTAGTTTGAGATAACTATCAATTTTAAGAGAAAGTAGATACAATACTTCGAGAACTTTAACTGCCGGTGATTATTTTCCAATTACATATCATTTGTTCAATTTTCTACACTCAAACTATTTTAAGAGCTTCCTAATAGTTAATTTATCCATTTACTAATTTGTTAAAATTTTCATAACACATTTTCATTTACAAAACCAGCAAAACACATTAATCAAATAAAGGACAGTTTTCCAGTTAGCGTTTCAATAAATCATCAATAAAGTATGATGTTCATTATACACATCCTTTTAAGCAATTGCAATTAATATGTAAAACATATTGTTGAAAAAAAAACAATGTTTCTTTACTTGCAAGACAATAAACCTTTCTCCTAGATTTAAAACTGACATCTAAGTTGTGACTGCGAAATATAAAAGTTTCTACTTGTTGCATACTAAATGCACCATTCTGAAGTATAAAACAACATTATGATATTGGTTGTTTATTTCAGTGGTAGTATTAGACCGAATTTTGTGTATGTGTCACTATATAATGTTAAGAGAAAACTGGGTTAATCATTTTTCTAAACCTGCTCCAGTCTATTGAACTGAACAACTTTCTAAACATATAAAACAAATACAAAAATAGCATTCATCTATTAAAAGTTAGCATTTAACTATACGCCACAAATTGAAATATTTAAATACTTGACTTGATCTCGACTCAGCAAGTCATGAAACTAACATTTTTTTTTTTTTTTTTTTGCTGAGAAATGTTAGAAAAAGTCAGATTAAATTAATACCTAAATCTAAATTGAATTTCTTCATTTTTAAAAATAAGTTATGCGCTCTAACACATATTGAGTAATTAAATTTAGATCATAAAATAAAGTATGAATTGGAATCCACCTTGAATGTATCCATACTGCTTTGAATTTTAACAATTTAATTTTCAAGACCGATTAGCAAAAAATATATGTACAATAAAAGATGAAGAAGAGCTGAAACATTCATTCCTGTAGGTGATACCTGACACTTGACTTTTCAACTAAACTTAAATTTATCTGAAGACTAAATATTTGTTTAGTACAAAGTTTGCATGTGAGCGAAAATGTTAGAAACATATGTCTTTATTTCATCTCGTCGGATTAAATATTCACTCAACTTTGGTTGAATATGTGGGTCGAATGCACGCAGCGTAAACGACAGCTTCAAGCTTAGTGTTTGCTCTGGGGGAAATGATGGGATTATATTCCTGACTCGGGAATGATCCGGATTGGGATTTGTCCTTGACAAGACTAAAAGAGAAACAAAGACTCGTTGAATATTTTCATAATCTAAATATTTGTGTTACGTTTCGCAAGTAATACAGGGCGTCCGAAATATCCTGGACACATTTTAAACATTCATAGGAAAACAACAAATTTTCGTGTGAATATGCGGTTTGTACCATAATATTTCACATGTTTAAGAGTTTTTAATGATATCGTATAAAATAAGAGAGGGGGAAGAAGAAAAATTTTAAACCATGTTTAAAAAATCATCTGAATTATGACGTCTTGAATTGCGATTATGATTTTCGCATTCACTGATTGCGACAGGATTCTACTCATTCACTGCAAAAACGATTCAGAAACGTTCCTGGAAAATAATGGGCAGCTGATGTGCCCAATTTCTTCCAGTAACATAGCTTGCAAAAACCAGGAACAAGTTTTCAGCTAAAATTCAGTAACCTTCCTGATATTATCCCTAAATCTTCCTGAAAAATTCAGAAATCTTCCCGTTAGAAGCCAATCGTGTCTCTGGGACTTTAGAGTAAATTTAGCTCGGTATGATTTAAGATCTTGTAACCTTCTTGGATTATTAACAAAGTTCCAAACAACAATATTGCAAACATGGCCAAAGCTATGCCAGAATTGCAAGTATGTATCAAGATCATTATTCACCTGCAATTCTTGGAAAGCAACGTTGTCCATACTTATTCGCCCCTCTTTTGGAGCTTAACCAGTATGGACGAGCCTTAGCCGGTTCAAAGCCGATACACTTTATAAATACGTTCAGTTAATCTTTAAACTGGGAACTAAAAATATTTTTCACAAGAGTGAGAAGTCTGCATTCGTGCAATTTGTAGCAATTCAGGAAACTTTTTGACAATGATACTTGATTTTTCCAGGAAGTGGATAAAAACCATTGAAGTCCCGAAACTTTACACGGAAATACTTAGTAACGTTTCGGATTTTTTTTACAGTGTTGAGTTTCTCTTTTCTACAAATGTAGACATAGAGAAGAAATTCGCACCGGTCATATTATGACTGGTGATTTTCAAGATTAGATAATACAAGGCATATCCATAAAAAATGACCGTTGGGATGCGGTATTAAAGATCTGGTTTTCGTGGCAAATTTGCACCTGTATAATTCTCGTAAAGAAAAAATTACAGTGTATACCTTAATGATACTTTTATTTCTTATCAATCTTGAATGATAGGAATTAGAAATCTGGATACTTGTAATTTAGATGAATTTTCTCCTTTTAAGTTTATCTATGTTGGTGCTTAGGTTAAGCCTTGAATAACGTAAACTATTTATCACCATGACGACGAAAAGTTGTCATTTTAATAAATATTAAAATAACGAGCTAAACTTATTCTTGTAGTCATGGCAATTTAAAAAATCAGAGCAAAAACAACTTTGATAAGGGGAAGATAAAAAGCAATTTGTGATTGCTCAAATGTGTAAATATAAATAACTTACTGTAACGGCTGTATTATCACAGTAAGTAAAACAGACGTCATGGGAAGTGTGTAATAATTTCATTCAGCAGGATGCAATATCTTACATTACTAGAGCTCAGTGTGTGTACCGTATGTTACTCAAATACATCTAAACGCTACTCAAGTTCATCTCATGTCCACAAACGTGCAAATGAAACGTATTGCTTTCTTTTTATTAAAACGCTTAAACATCATAAATCACTTTTGCTTTTCTTACTGTGTAAACCATCACAGTAATTTATTTATGGTTACATCCATGAAAGCAACAACAATAAATGCCATAAGAGACATTAGAAAGCAAACACAATCTATATATTGCTATATCTCTCGTCTATGCTTGGTTTCTACGACGGGTACGAAATTAGCTTGTTAAAAGAAGTGTTGATAAATTTTAAGTATGAAATGACATTTTATAACCGAAATGTGAAACATTTCATAGCAAGTTGAAATATTTTACAAGAACGATATGTCTGTAAAAGGAAAATATTGGGAGAAGATCTGTATTGTAACAAAAGCAAGCGAGTGAAAAATTGCTTAGTAACCTGAAAATGACAAGGTCAACAGGTGGGGGGAAATTGAAAGGTTTTGTAAGCTGCTGCTTCATTAAATATGTCAGAACCATTTTGGATCGGGAATCGAAAATAGAAGTAATTTAATATGCTATAAAATAATTCTGCTTTCTGTAATTTTTGAAAAATGATTGTAAAATTTTCATGAAATAAAAGTTGAACAGAAATTAGAGCAATGACATATTTAGGCTACTGAAAAATGTAATAGTTTTTCAATCATTTGAGAAAATGGGAAGGAAAGTTTTTATCCCAAATAATAATTTATGCCTCGAGGATATTTAACTCTAATAAGTCTCAGACTTATGTTGATGTGTCGTATAAGGTGAACTTTTTACAGATTACCAGACACCTACAATTGATGGATATCAAGGCCTTCACTGTAAAAACAATTTAAAAACGTTCCTGTAAAATACTGGGCAGTTAATTTGCCCAATTTCTGCCAGCACAACATACTTTGCTAAACACAGGAACGTGTTCCGTTTCCGCAAGTAACCATCCTGAAATAATCATGACGTCTTTCTAAAGAACATAGAAACATCCCCGGTTAAAGCCCGTTTTGAGTCCGCAACGTTTAGAAAAAATTTTGTTAAGTTTAAAAGAATATCTTGGCAACTTTCTGATTTATCAGGAAAGCTCTAAATCCCATCACTTGCCACAGCCCACATATAATGGCAAGTAAGGTTAAAGCATCTCCCTCGCCTACAACTTTTAGTATTGTTTCAAACTCCTGTGACTTATTAACTCGCTTTTCCTGGAAACGTAGTTCCACTCAACGGGCAATAGTCAATACACTTAATAAATTAACCTAATTAGTCTTTAAACTATTAGCTAAACTTATTTTTCACAACAATGATAAGCTTTTCCTGCATGCAACTTATAAGAATTCAGGAAACATTTTGAAAAATATACTTGATTTTCGTAAGAAGTTAATGAAACCCAGTGCAATCACAAAACTTTTCAAGGAAACAATCATTTACGTTTAGTTTCTTTACTGTGTTTAATCTATCTTGGATGTTCATCTTAGGAAGTTAAGTTCCTCAAAGACCCACTTTCTCAAATTTAACTAACCTTTAAAACCGTTAACCAAGCAATCCGAATATATATGCGTCTATGAGGTGTCAAGTGTCAAATGTCCATCTTAGGAGCTGTTAAAACATATTTGAATAGCTCGCAATTAAGTTAAAGGGACTGAAATACCTTCCTTTTTAGAAGTAAATGATAAAGTTTGCACTCACAGTCAGCAAATGCAAGTGCCGAGTCAAATCGTCAGACTGTTTTGCATTTCAAGTATCTTTCTTGCAGAAATTTTTGCGTTTGTCACTCACTCCCGTGCCAGTTTAACACGACTATTGGAAGAAGACAACGAATCTTTTAGCCAGTCGTAGTATTTGAACTGGACACCAGTAGTATTTGAACTGGGGTTCCCGGCAACATGTCGGTTGCTGAAAACGGAGATCCTTCCATCTACTGTAAAGCGGTGGTGTTCGCGATATTAATGTGAAACTAACAGCAAAAACTACTGATCAGTATCAAAGAAGTGTTGCATAATTGCTTCTCAAACACAGTTGTTTCAAAAACTCAACCTTTACAATCATGACATTATGTATTTGTCTACGTTTAAAAGACTGAAAAAGATTTTTACGTGTTTTAGGAGAAACAATTCTTTTTTTTTTTTTTTTTTTTTTTTTTTTTGCGGGGAGGGGCGTGATTTTTGAGCAATCACATTGCTTATTGTTCTCATTTGACTGTTTTGAATTCCTATGATTTTATTTCCCCCCGGCTCCCTTTGCAGCACCACCGTCAACCGGCCTCACAATGCTGCGCTTCTAGCGAAAACAGTCTCCAGGTTACGTCCATATTCTACACACACGCATATACATACACACACACACTCCTACATACACATACATACATTCAAACGCATACCTACACACTCCTACACACACACAAAAACACACACACACACATGAGGAAGAAAACGAAGATGAAGAGCTCGAAAGGGAGCTGCCTGAATTTTGAAGTCCTTAACAAAATGAGCATATACGCAAGAGAAATGCTAAAACTGTCGGAGACGCAAGATCAGAATATGATGTGTTCCATCATCTTCGCTAATCACCTTGCGTCTGCTATAGCTCCTTACAACAATTTACTTGTTTTTGAGAAGGAAAACTAAGGCAACAAAGATAACATCCTTTCTCATAAAATTAACTGATCCACCGAAAAAAACCCGGGATGATACTAAAAATGTCGAAGATGAACCATTACTCCTTTTTCTTCTTTTGACGAGTTTCTTGACTTGCATGCGCTGTCAGAAGAGTGATAACAGTCTGATCGCCCTGCATAAACTATCATCTCATCATTTTAAAAATTATAATTAAATTTACTATATGAACTGTTCAGTGCTATTATAATACTGTAATGTACATAATGTAGGTACCGTACTGTTTTGTTTCATGTCTCTCCTATGGATCATTGATTTTGTGCTTCATAATCATAATTTGTTAAAAATGAATTATTTTTTCTAAAATACAGTAAAAAGCCAGTTCTTCACAAAATATACGGTAATATATCGTTGAAAAATAGTTTGAAACAATTCAGAGGTGTAAAATATTTGGGTATGCTTATAAAAATTTCTAAACATATGTTGATCCACAACGCGAAATTTCGACTTATGCGAGGGGTCTTGGAACGCATCCCTCGCTTAAGTCGGGATCCGACTGTATATACATATGGAAAATTACGATATAACTTTTCGAAAATTATAAACAAAAGAGCAAAAAAATATTTTCAAACAATCGTCGGCTGCAATCCCATGTCGCAATCGGAGATAAAATCGGTGAATTTCAATTCCTCTTTTTTTGACTTACCGGCTCACTATGTGCAGCGACATCTATTGAAACATTTTTGAACTAAAATTTGGAACTCGGAGGAAACAAATTTAGCGCCCAGAATATGAATTTTCTGTAAGAATTTGTTTTTTATCATAAACCGTTCTACTGTTATAAATTTTGAAAACAGTCAGTCTATTTCACGACACCCTGTAGTAAGCGGTACGGAAAATGTTCAGTTAGATCTTCGAATGTGCTAACGAGCAAACATTTGCCATACACTAATTGTTCCGACGCCGCTTGTGGTTTTTCAATTATTTGATCACCTTGTGCAAGGACAATCGTAAATTTCGAAACATTCCTATTGTAACCAAACTAATGAAATCTACGTTTTTTAAAACCATATAACCATTGAGAAGGAATACTAATGGAGGGAGCCACAGCAAATGTCTCAGTGAAATTAGCTTGGGACTCAATGTTTCCCAGGTCAGGTGACTTGTTTGGCTGGGAAGTTGTCGCGTTATGGCACGCAATCGCTCTTTTGGCATTAAATATTTTTCAGACGACGCGACGGCCCTTATTATGAAATCGGGGCTACAAATCAGAGCAACTCTGGCTCTAACTCCTTCCCGCATAACAAATAAATAAATAACGGATACAAATACAGGCCAATCATTCAAACTCCCTCTCCCCACTTTTTTTCCGGATTTTAAAATATAATGTAATTGCATTTTTCATGTATTTTGATGTTTATTCTTTGAAATGACGGGCATGTACAAACAGTTTAAAGTGTTCTGTCATTGACTGAAAATTTATGGATTCATATGTATTGTAATCAATGTTTTGAAATGATTTCATACGCAGGCATACTAGTATTTAAATTGAAGCATAAAAATAGCAAATCTTTATTCTTCCGCATCTGCTGTTCATAGGAGCTTGGCGAGAAGATTCTCGCCAACAAAGCAAATGTACACAAAATGCTTAAAAGCCGTTAAAATAATTACTAGTTAAGTAAAAAGTGTTTTTATGGCACTAAAATGTTATTTACACTCAAGATGTACAATGTTTTATAACTTTTATAGGTAAAATAAGTACAAAAATTTAAAAATTATAGGCAACTGTGGAATATGTACTCGTTGAATGCATATAAATGTTATTTTTTCTTTATTTAGAAGTAAAAAACATTCGTACATGCTACAGAAAAGTTACTGAACCTTTTTCCTCACAGTTTACAATGCTAGAATACTGCACTATTACTATAAATCTAATTTTTCCCTTCTACAGTTAAAGGTTGTTATCATGCATGGCTTCAGCTAATGAAAACTTCTTCAGCGGTTACGGTCAACTCGAAATTGCTCCCCATGTCACATGGTACTGTTACCGAATCACGATAGTAGGGTTGCACTACTCTCCATCTATTCCTTCTCAGTGATTATAACCTTCGTCGCGCATCTTTAAATAACTATGTCTTAAATTTTAAAACGGTGTGTTTGGCAGGTGAACCCATGACACTTCAATAGGTGATATTTCTTTTGAACTACTTCTCGAGAACATCACTTGTAGTACCGCTTGTGGAAGTATAGTGCACGGTACCGTTTTCTCTATACTCCAAATACGTAAACATAAACGGCAGTCACATGTAAAACACCTTAAAAGGACAGGCCCACTTATCCGACATTTTGTTCCAATACAGCATTGGATCCAACCTTGTTTCTAGTATTTATAATTACGCCATTATATATGCTGATTCTGTAACATAAAATAATTCATGATAAATTGAGTAAAATGTCACTTAAGATAAATCTAGAAAGATAACTTAATTCACAAATTTAACAAAAATGTATCGGAAAATGTGCACTGTAATGAACGTCATTTTCACACCTTGTTTATTTTGAATTATGTTTTAATTACATCTTCTTCATTTACAGAATAAAATAAGCAAATATCAATCAGGCAATACCACTAAAGTTTGGTCACAAGTTTTCAGCAACCAGGCTTTTACACAGATACTAATCTTCGTTAACCAACAATTTTGGAATCATAATGTCGGAAAAATCAGCTTATCACATAGAGTGGCCTTATTTAGACTACTTAATACCATGATCTCTCCTGCTCGGGACATGAGAGACTTACATGAGCAAGCAATTTTGAAACGAAAATTGGCGTGCGATCAAAAGTATCTTATATATTAAAGTAAAAAGTCATAGTTTTTTCTGGTTGCTATACTTTACTACGAAAAAAAACCCTGCAACATTAAATTTGAATTACAGTGCTGGTAAAAAAAAAAATGCATCACCCTCGCATTTTCGCAGCAATGGGATTATGTGAGAAGTTTTGGTCGACTGATTAACGATGAATGAATGTGAAATTCTGCAAAATTTATGAAATGAACTTTTAACTGCAGGAATCCGATAATTGTTTAAATAGATCGGTGCTGTTTCTGGAATAAGGCAAACTGCTGACTCCATACTCTTTTTTCCATTTCTGAACATGCTTGTGAGTTTAGAGAAAAAAAAAATACTTAACCCCATGTCAATTTAAGTCTAATGGCAGGATAAAGGTTTTTAAATTATTACTTACCAAGTTTGCCCTATGGCACGGAGCAGAATCATCCTGGAAAATGACGTTTGGAACTGAAGTAAAGTGATCCCGGATAGTAGGAAGCAATTTCTCCTCCAAAATACCAATATACACCTGAACGTTTACTGTTCCTTGCACAAAGTGAAGCCCACTAACTCCTTGATCAGAAATACACCCCCAAATCATCTGGGATACGTGATGCTTGACTGTGTGTTGAATGCAGTTGGGATGGTATTCCTCTCCATTGCGGCGCGGATGATGCAATTTATTTTACCACCACTGTAAGTGTACAGTCATAGAAAAAAAAAAAAACGAAACACATTTGATTATTCGGTCATTATACATGCTAGAAAGAAAAAAAAAGGTGTCATCTCACTTGGTTTAAAGTCTTCTTTAAAACTATGTAAGTAAAGTTTTGATAAGGGACCATATACAAAGCAAAATGAGCATCAACTCTTGATTTTTAAATGGGAACCCCTATTTTTTGCTACATAATTATGTTTAGACAGCAAAATGCAGCCAGGGTACGAAATTTCATTGCAATCCAGTAGAACAGGAGTTATCAACGAAAAACGTTTAAGGGACCGTCACCACATTGAAAACGCTTCTTTCAACTTCACGGCTTCAAACATATCAAGTAACAAAATGTAAACAAAGAAAGGATCGAGATTATCAACTCAATTCATGATTTTTTTAAGTTCTCTTTTTTCCGTAATTCTATACTTTTTGGGCGATAATGTTGCGCCACAAAGCGATTTACTGATTTTTGTCTATTAGAATTAACCTAAGAAAGACGGATGGGGTTTGGCTGGTCCATCGTATAGATCGTTGTTTAATAAATCGAGTAATGACAAATTAGAAGTAATGGAACTTTTTGACTTTTCCTAATGTGAACCAATTGGATTGCTTATATAATCATTCAAGCCTCATAGAAATGTAATTATCCAACCTTATACCTAGAGTGATGATGCGAATATGTTCGATAAATGTATTGCGCCTATGTTACAGGTTTATTTTGGAATGAATATAAAGTCTTTGATGTAAAATAAAATTGCGCGTTTTCAATTTCTCAGAACATTGACAGAAGTTTAGGCCATCGCATACAAAATATAAAAATTGCACCGCACAACGTGTGAAGACGCAGCATCAAATAGATTGGAGATTGGAGCTAAGCAAGGTTCATTTATTCCGTGAAAATTTGGTCTAAATACATAAAATGAACGAAGTAACAATCTAAAAAATAAAACAGAAACAGGAGAATATAAATACCCGTTAATGAGCAAACCGTACATACTCGAACTGAACTTTATTTGGGAAAAATTTGGTTACTTGAATTAACACAGAGGACAGACACAGTAATTGTTCAAGCGGTTTTTTTTTTTTTTTTTTTTTTTTTTTGATAATCAAAAAAGAAGAGAATTTTTTTAAATCCAAATTTGATGCGGAAGATCATAATGCGTGGTATTATTAAAAAAGCATAACACAATTGGCTGTTTTAGTTAAACATGTAATGTCTTCTTAAAGCAGTTTAGGAAAGTAATTTCCCAATGCTGTTTCTAGCAACGAGATTCGAGATGTTCCAACCCGTAATTTAAAAAGACAAAAGTTATTTTAGCTTAAAGCAAGGTGTACCGAAATCAGACTTCTTATCATTTCTCTAATTTTGTTACTTTGCACTTGCAAATAAAGCGCACCATATACTTGCAAACGAACATTTTCTATAGTATCAGTCTGTCGCTCGTGCAGCAAAACTACACGCAGCGCACCCGACAGGATATTTAATCGATCCAGAGGCTACAATTTCCTCCTTGCTGGGGATTTCACAGACAAGAACCGGAACTAATCTTGCTGGATGCAGAAGTCACCTCATTAAAGCTGAGAGTGCGAACAAACTGGTAGGTAAAGTAAATTTATCTGCTGTATGTTTACGGCCTCTCACTGGTGAGATAAATTTTCTTCATCCAGTAGTTTGTAGGCACTCTCAGCTTCAATGACATCACATCGGCTTCATTCATTGGTTAAACCGAGTTCAGGCCTGGTATGTTCATTAGTCGGACCAACAGCAGCCTTCAAATGAAATAACCCAACCGCAATTAAATTGCAGTGAAAGACGTGGGCCTTATTTAGCCCGCAAAGCTGGTCTATGAGGCTCGTTGCTTGTTCAAAGTATACGATGAGAAAGCGGAATAAGAGTTCTAGTGTCATAAAGTTGGAGCCGAATATTCAGATATTGTATTCTGAAAAATCATGCATTTAAGAAGAAAGGCATTTAATAGTTGATAACAATAATTTATTATAACTTTCTTTCCTTTTCGATATTTTTCCATGTTATTCAAAAAAGAAGAAAATTATTGAAAATTTTGTCTTGCGAGAATGATTTTAATGTGAAATGCACGGACAATGACAGAGAAAGTAAGAAGAAAAATAGTATTTAAATTATAATTAAGAATAGAAAAAAACTTAACTTTATCTAATTCTCAAATTAATGATTTGTTAAATCTTTGACGAAGTCAAAAAAAAAAAAAAAAAGTTCACAATTAGCCACAACTACTACTTTCGTGCAGAATACGGCCCACTACTGCGACTAACATTTCGTCTTTTAGATCTTAACACATTGAAAATTATCCAAACACTTTACAAAATAATAATAATAATAATAATAATAATAATAATAATTCCTAAAAATCAGCAAACTTATCTAAGAGTAAATATTGCCTATTGACATATCTGGATACTGCTAAAGAGGAAATTTCGCGCTGTCTGCTATTTTTCGAGTGCTTTTTTCCGATTTAGACAAAGCAGTAGTTTTTCCTTTCAGCAAATTGTCACCGGGAAGAGCCATTATTTCTACACTGCCTATTGCAACATGACTAGCAAGACACTGACGTTTAATTGGATATTTCTATGAAATAGTTGCTCATGTAATTTTTTTTTCTGAGTTATTGTTTCACAAAAGCAATGGCTAAACGGAGAAAAAAAGAAAAAAAAAACAGAAGTATTTTAAGTGTAGCTTTTAATTTTAAAAGTTCGATAAAATACTCTTTTATTAGACAAAGAAATAGTGCTGCGCATTATTTACACATTGACGTTTGAACTATATCCAAAAAAAAAAAAAAAAAAAAATCTGACGGTTGCAATATTGTGTTGTTTTTCTGCAGAAACAGCGAATACATTTATACATTTAAAAAAATCATAGACGCAACTCTAATGTAGAAAAACCACTTTATAGTTGGTTTGCTTATTTTTTGAGCAATTCTTTTCTTTTTTTACGAAGAAACTAACTTTCATAATTTCTGTTTTAAAAAAGTAAACGGTCCCTTAAAGTGGGAAAAAAATAAAATTTTAAGCATAGCGCGAAAACTACTGAATATTTTGAGCTCACATTTTGGATTCCCTCATAAAAGCTCTTCTAGATTTTTTTCTCTGTTAAAATTTAATATTTTTTCAAATCATATTTTTTTCAAAAAATCTTATAATATTTATAAAAAATATTTACATTTATGGTTTTGTAAATCATGTTTTTATTATTGGGTTGAGTCATATTTTGATATAAAAAAACAATTTGCCGTGCCTAATCTAGTTTTTGTGTTATGAGCAAAAATATCAAAACACGTTTTAACATTACGAGAAGAATTTTTCAAAACTCGATTCTGAAGTAACGGCTGCATCGAATTCAACAAAATTTTGTATACACAGTTAAAAAAGGATGCTGATCGCAAATATGTGATAAAAAAAGGGGTTCTCTTTGAAAAATTTGAAGTTGATGCTCGTTTTAATATGAAGACGACCCCTTAACTACACTTTTTTTAACATAAATATGTAGTTTTTTTTTATTCCTGAAACAATAACACCTTACTGTCTGTAGCGTCAATAGTCTTTGAATACGGTCGAGTGTTTCGTTTTTTTTTTTTTTTTTTTTTTTTCTATGACTGTACAATGAGTTCTAAGGTGGACATGCAAAAACAAGTACGTTTATTTTGCGTTTTTTGTATGCTTACAGCGTTGCTGTTTTTAGCATTCAATCATTCATTATTTTCATCAGAATAGCAGTTCACATTCAAAAGAACAAACTCGGACAACTTTTTTATAATATAAAACTATTGAAAACCTTAACCCTTCCGAAATCCCGTTTTGTCCATGAAATTGGCCTAAAATGGGTAGGGAATTCGGGCAAAGCTGGTTGAATCAAATGTGTGAGATTAAATCAATTAGGGCGGACACGTATTCAGTTTGAAATGAACAAATTTTATCTTTCGTCTAAAGCATGCTAAATAATTTGTTTTAAACCAATTATTGATAATGTTACTAAATGTAATGACAGGTGTCACTATATTTGGACCTTATGCCAATGCAAAGTGATCTAAGGCTCCTAACGACCTCATCCGCAATCATTCTGTCTAGTTTAATATTGGGCGTTTTTTTTTTTTTAATTTACACACCATCTGCAAGATAAGCTGCCGTTATATTTGTTTAACTAAATTTTCACAAATAAAGGCTAATTACCTACCCGCTTTATCCATATCCTCTTTGCCCACGAGCGTAAAAATTCATAATGTACCTCAAATTGAAAACGCAAAATGCAGATCCAGAAATAATATAAATAAACTAGCTGACCCAGCCACGCGTTGCTGTGGCTGATAATGGAAATAATTTTTTACTCATTATTTTTATTCAATCAATGTTTTTAACAAAGTTGGAAAAAGTTCAGTCTATTTTAAATCACAGGGGATTGAGAACGGTCGTGTTTCGCCGAAGTATGAATTTATTAAATTTAGTAAGTACTAACTAAATTTTCTATAGTAAAAGCATTACTTTCTATACTTTACGTTCATTAAATTTAGTAAGTACACGAAAAACGAATCAAAAACGTTCCTGGAAAATAATGGGCTTCTGATGTGCCCAATTTCTTCCAGTTAAGATACCTTACAAAAACCAAGAACGTTTTCCGCTAAAATTCAGTAACATTTCTGAAATTATCCCGGAAGAAATTTCAGAAAACTTCCCGTTTATAGCCAGTCGTGGTTCTGAAACATCAGAGAAGTCTTACGTAAATATATAAAAAAAAAAAAAAACTTGGCAACTTCCTGATTTAATTTGAAAGTTCCATAAAAAGTATTTCAAACATGGCCAAAGTCAGAATTGGAAGCTAGTATCGAGCATTGTACTCGCCTGCAAGTCTTGTAAATCAACGTCATTCATTCTTCTTTGCTTTCTTTGGGAAGTTAATTTGCATGGACGGGCCGTAGTCAAAATGAAGCCGATACACTCTATAAATACGCTCAGTTAATCTTTGAACTGATAGATTAAAAATATTTTTGAAAACAGTGAGAAATCTGTGTTCATGCAACTTGTAGCAATTTAGAGAACTTTTTGACAATGATACTTGATTTTTCCAAGAAGTGGATAAAAACCATTAGAATCCTAATACGTTAGACGGAAATACTCAGAAATGTTTCGAATTTTTTTTAGTAGTGCAATTAGTTCGGGCAAGGGTGCAAAATAGCTTGAAAGTGGTAAATAAAGTATAAGAATGTTGAAATTAAGCATTAATTAATATACAGTTTTTGTTTTTACATTTTATTCATCTAAGCTATAGATTTTAATCAATGACATCTCACAAAATATACTACATAAATTGAAAAGCTATAAAAGTAAAATTTCATGAATAAGGTACATAACATTGATTTCGAACTATTGTTTACATTGTTCTAAATTATTAAAATTGAAAATTATCTTTGTACTAATTTGTTCACAATATTTTTGGTTAATCTATCTTTTGTTAACACGAACAGATTTGATGGTTTTTTTTAAAAGAGGAGCTGGTTACATGTAGTTGGCCATGGGGAAACACCTATTTTCCTAGTTCAAACCGAGATTGTTTGGTCTTGAGATCTATTTATGATTATCGCGAAGGCTAAGCGAAGCGGAATATGAAGCTTTCTGAGCTGTATTGGAGATTCTGACGATATTAATGGAATGCACGGTAGCAGAATGATTCCTCCTTTAAACTTTCCCGTCAAAATTGCTGCTTCAAGAACATTTCCGGTGACCCTTTTGATAATTATACGTGTATATTTGTAAAAACTTTGTGGATTTAAAATATAGAGAAAATTAATTGTTGAATTAATTTTCAACTGAAGATTCTGTAGTGTCATTCCTGGTATATATAGAGAATTTAAAATTCAGTTGGAAACTTTACTGATTTGCTCTAATGAGCAATTATATCAATTGATTTAAATGATTTAAAATTACCGGACAACAACTGTTGCATCTAAAAGTTAATTGCGTCTGCATCAAGTTTTTTTTCTGCCAAAATAGCGCGATTACAGAGGCAATCATTAAAAAAAAAAAAAAATGAATTTATTCGGGAATACACTCTCAATTAGTTCACTTTTCGTTTCAACGGCAGTGCTGAAATTGTCGGGCTATTTGATGTACTGTGTATTTTGATACAGTTCAATTTCACCGTTTCCAATACCCAGCGATTGCTTAGAAAATACTTGTACGAATAGGTCATTTTGCTTTTGTACTGGCATGTTCATGGTCAATCGCATTATCTTTACATTACGCTGTGAAAAGGATTGTTTTAAACATGCGTGGATTTAATCGGAAAAATTGGTAATGTCTGCCGTAAATCCCCAGACAGTACTCAGACAATACCACCTAAAAGTTTATCGTTGCCGTTCAAATCTTGCATAATTCTATGATGTGCTTCGAATGAATGCTTTTGCTCATGGGCCGTAGTACACTTATGCCAAATTATAATTGCACTCTTTTGCAACGCTACAGCCATGCCGCCTTTTTCTTTAATGTTACACATTGCGTTTGGTTTGTTATGAATAAGGAACTTTAAAGCTGAATGTGCTGCTCGTCTACCATCTAAAAAATCTCAAGCAGTAATGTTTGACAATGCAATTGTCACTGCAGTTTTCTGTTGCAACCGTATCTTTGTAAGAACTAATTATGTCTTAGAAAAAAAAATTAAAAAAAGAAGGAAAAAAAATTTTTCCGCTCAAATTAAGTATCCTTCCAGAAATTATCCCGAATCTTTTTGAAGAATTCAGTAGTCTTCTTTGTTAAAGCCGGTTATTTATCTAGCACCTTCAAAGAAGATAAATGTAGATTTGACACAAAAGCTCGGCACCTTCCTGCTTTTCCATGAATGCGTTCAAAGCATTAAAGCAATTACTGCCAAGGCTAAGGGACTCTCAAGTACGTAGCTCGAACATAACTCGGCCGCAATTCTTTGTGATAGAGATATCTTTCGCTCTAAAAGGAAACATAGAGTGTTGGGACAGCTCCGTGACCGAACTGAAATTGATACGTTTATTAAGTACGTTCAGTTAATTTTGATACTGGTGGAAAAAATATGTTTCACAACGGTGAGATATTTGTATTTCTGCAATTTGTAGCAATTCAGAAAACATTTTGACAAAGATAGTTGATTTCCTCAGGAAGTGAATAAAAACCTGTAAAATCCAGAAATGTTACATGGAAATAATAAACAACGTTCCTGAGTTTTTTTTATTATAGGGATTGTAGCATTAAGTCAAACGATGTTAGAGTTGTATCGATTAAATAACTTACACCGCCATCTATTAGGAATTTTTTGAACTAAACAATGAATACACACTATTAATGTGTAATAAACATTTTATTTGCAATTAAAAATTATAAAAACCATCCTATCTTTTAAGTTGGACCAAATTACAGATAGGTATGAAGTTTGATAAAAATCGGTTCAGTAGTTTCGGAGTTTACCCCGAACAAACATCGTGACACGAGATTTTTATATATATAGACAGCTGACCCAGCCACGCGTTGCTGTGGCAAAGAAGTTGGATTAAAATAAAATTTTACTCATTATTTTGATAGAATCAAATAAATATTTTTAATAGAGTTTAAACTAGTATAGCCGATTTTAAAAGATATGAGATTGATAATGGGCGTGATTCAATGTACAAACGATTCATAAATGTTCCTGGAAAATTATGGGCAGCTGATTTGGCCAATGTTTGCTAGGAACATGTCATGCCAAAACCCGGAAAGTTTTCCGATAAAAGTTAATAACATTTCTCCTTTAAACTTTATCGTCAAAATTGGTGAATTTTGATGAAGAAACGTGTACCGTTGCAAAATTTAGGTGGGTTTAAATCGCGAAAAAGAATAAATTGTTGAGCCAATTTTCAACCGGAAATCGTGTAGTCGCATTCCTGGTGTATCCAGGGAATTTAAAAATTCAGTTGGAATGTTTACTGCTTTGTTTTTATCGACAACTGTATAGACTTGTTCAGCATCAATGGGGAGCATTTTTTTCCAGCCGTCAGTAATGGCTCATTATTCGCAATAATTGTAGCTAAGACAGCGTCATTGCTCTGTTGTTATACGTTGAAAATCAGTGTTAACTAAGTCGGTGGCCCAACTGTCAGGTGACGGCATATCATAATAACTAAGTGGCAAATTTGAAATTGAAACGCAAAAACCTTCAGTTGAAACTAAAACTTCATATTTATCTCTGGTGTAAAATCTGGATTTAAATATTTGTGTGTTTGGTAAACTTTATGAAATACGTCTTCAAACGTGAAAGTTATATAGTTTCTCTTTAAAAAATGATGATTGTGTTGGATAGAATGTCGTCAAAATTGTTTTACAGAATTGACGAATACTGTTTCTCCTTACGTCAAACCTGCATTAGAAAGTGTCAACTCCCAATGACTTTGTGCGACCAATAAATACAATTTGTGACATGCATAGGGATATGTATTTGACAGTCTACAATTGACGATCCACAAATACTCCTGTCTGTTTGAAAATGTTTACCGAATCCAAAACTGCTACAAAACCAGCGCGATTACAGAGGCAACTATGATTTTAAAAAAATTAAATTTATCTGGAAATAGACTCTCAATTAGTTCACTTTTCGTCTCAACGGCAGTGTAGAAAATGTCTGTCTATTTGTTGTACTTTATATTTTGATACAGTTCAATTTCACCGTTTCCAATACCCAGCAATTGCTTAGAAAATACTTCAGGGATTAGATTATTTTGCGTTTATACTCGCATGTTCATGGCCAATCGCGTTATCTCGACATTACGCTATAAAAACGATTGCTTTAAACATGCGTTGATTTCATCGGAATAACTGGTAATGTCTGCCGGAAGTCCCCAGACAGTATTCAGACAATTTCGCCTAAAAGTTTATCGTTGCCGTTCAAATCTTGCACAATCTTATGATGTGCTTCGAACGAATGCTTTTACTCATGAGCCATAGTACACTTATCCGAAATTTTAATTTCACTCCTCTCTTGCAACACTACAGCCATTCCACGATGTTTTTTTTCTTAAATGTTACACATTGCGTTTTGTTTGTTATGAATATCTAATAGGCAACTTTAAAGCTGAATGTGCTGTTTGTCTACCATCTAAAAAAAGTAGCAGCAATGCCTGACGATGCAATTGTCACTGCAATTTTCTGTTGCGAACGTATATTTGCAAGAATTAATGATATTAAAAGTTTCTTGGGGGAATAAAATAAAGAAAATAATTGTTTTCCGCTTAAATTCATTAAACTTCCTGAAATTAACCTGGAATATTTTTGAAGAATTTAGTAGTCTTCTTAGTTAAAGGAAGTTATGATTCTAGCACCTTCAGTGAAGTCTAACGCAAGTTTAATATAATAACCTGGAACCTTCCTGCTTTTCTAAGAAAGCTCTCAAAGCATTAACGCACACATTGCTAACGCGAAGACAGATCTCAAGCAAGTATCTCGAATGCAACTCTTGCAAAGCTTCGTGATCCAGATGTCTTTTCGCACACATTGGGCGTTGAGTCCATCTGGACGAACCGTAGTCGCTTCGAAACCGATACACCTATTTAATACGTTTAGTTAATCTTGATACTGTCGGAGAAAAATATTTTTCACAACGGTGTGAAATCTGCAATTTGTAGCAATTCAAGGAAACGTTTTGAAAAATATTGTTGATTTTCTCAGGAAGTGAATAATAACCTGTAATATCCCAAAACGTTATATGGAAATTCTAAACAACATTTCTGAGTTTTTTTTATCATGGTGTTTTTAGCAGTAAGTCATACGATGTTAGAGTTATATCGATTAATTAACTTACACCGCCATCTATTAAGAATTTTTAGAACTAAACAATTAATTCACACTATTATTGCATAATTAATATGAAATTTGCAATAAAAAGTTATAAAAACTATCCTATCTTTTAAGTTGGACCAAATTACAGATACGTATGAAATTTGATAAAAATCGGTTCAGCAGTTTCGGAGTTTACCCCGAACAAACATCGTGACACGAGATTTTTATATGCATAGATATTCCGAATTGAATAATTTAAATCAACAAGGACATAATTTGAGTCATTTTATGCTATTGTCCAAACACTTGTTTTATATGGTTACTTTGCATAACGTAAATATTAATTTTGTAATATACATTGTGATACAAATTGATCATCAAAATCCTTCGTGTAAAAAATAACCTGTTTTCAATGCGTTTTAACTCAAGTTTGTAAACTTAAATCTTCTTTGTAATTAGAGTCAGCAAAAAGCAGTTATTGATGAAGTTATTTTTTTTTCCATGTTGTTCGTTGAGATAAGGATGAAAAAATGAACTTGAAATAATGTCCGTCGTTAACGAGAAAAGCTCGTTCTACAATGCTTTACGGATGGTGATTGATAACGTCTTTATAGTGATTTTACAGCTTTTGTTAGTCAGAAATGTTTTTTAAAATCTTCCACTAAAAAGTCAATTTGTGAGTTAAATGGGATACAAACAGAAAAATGTTTTGTTCTGAAAATAAATGCAATAGACAATTATCTGTTTCTGTTATTATAGTTAACTTTGTCATTGTAAACATAATCTTTTTTTGAGTTTTTTTCAATATCTGGGAAACAAAACGTGTTACAAATAAAATATTTTTGATGTTACTTCTATTGTGTTTTAATGAATGCAAACTAATTGGGTATTTTTTTTCTGATTATATAGAAACATTAACTGTTAGATTTTTTTAAAAAAATGCTATAAAACTCTATTCTTATTTTATTTCAATTTTATCATGCATCAGTATTTCATTTCAAGGTTTAAGTATAAAAATTCCTACCGAGGGTTTTGTTGACGTACTTTGTATAAAATATAGTCATGTTGGATCAAGAAACCTACATTCTTAGTTTTTTTTCATCAGCTTTGAAACAATGCGTGAAATTTGTAGGCGTCTTTAACTAAAAGCTTGTAAAAACCTTCCTATTTTGTTTGTAAGAAGAAATAAATATAACAAATATCTTTCTGAAAGTAATGTTTTATTAAAATTTAAAGAAATTATTTGCTTTCCGATGAACAAGAGGGAATTACTTGTCCCCTATTTAAAGTTCATACACATCCATCGAATTTTCTTTTGGTTTAAAATTTTGAATAGCTTTTCCTAGCTACATGTCTCATTCGGATTATCTCCTCCCCCTTTTTCTTAGATTACGTTTTGTTTAACTTCCGCATTCAATTAGTCTTATGCTTGTTTTTTTTACCTCGAATATATACTGTATATCTTCTCATAATTTAATCAACAAGTACTTATTTATTTATTTTGTGTTTTACTTCCCATATATTTAAAATGTTGTTGCAATAGTTTAAAATACTGATATCACGTGTAGCTAAAAAAAACTGAACAAGAAGTAAATATTTGTTTTTGTGTGTATTTTGTCTGATAAAAGCTTGCGTTTTTCACGGTTATTTTAAGCATAAAAATATAGCGAAAGAATTTAACAGTCGTTTACCAAACAACGTCGACCATATCAATAAAACTGGTGAAACTGAACTTTAACGAACTCAAATGTTTTGAAAACTGAAATACAAAGCATTATATTTTATTAATCACTACAAACAATTTTAGAGTGTAAATTAAAATAACTCAGAACTTCTAAGCATTTTAATGAAATATATAGAACATGACTTATTAGCCCACCTTTTTGTTCCCTACATACAAAACCCCATTACCTTAATATAATTAAATTGAAAACAAAATAAAGAAGGGGATTAAAAGGGTTATAATGCTAGTGCGTATAACACACTGAAATATTTATCCAGAGTCCATAAAAGTATTATCATAGTCAAATTTTATAGCAAACATAATCGTTTGATGAATGATCGATTTTAAAAGAACTACGCTAACTGAAGAACTACTCCTAATTATTACGATTTTTAAAAATTATTATTTGAACAAAATAAAAACAATTTTACATTGAAAATTTCTGTTACTTTAATTACTCTGTTTCAGTAAAAATTTTAAAATTTAATAATAATCATTTTAACGCAAGAACTATTTTGAAAACAAAATACTTTTTAGAATGCAAATTTTTTTAAGAGAAGCGTAAAGTCATTTTCCCCCTTACATAGAGCCCTTGAGCTGAACTAACGATCTGAAATTTCTCTAGCTGGTCTCCAGACGGTGATTAGGATTTGTTCAAATCGCTCGTCAATTTTCAAGAGCCTCTAAATAGAAAGAAGAAGCTATTCATTAAATCCATTTATCGACTAATCTTGTCCGCGTCATTCTATGAGCGTTCTTTTCTTTCTTGTGCTTTTGTATTAAAAAAATAGGAAAAGAAAAACCGACCTGCGTGATGTGGATATTTTTTAAAGGCTGTATTCTTCTTTTCTTCAATGCATTTAAACGTTTAAGTTATACATAATTTTTATGTTTGGAGAAGATTTCAATGTTCCTTCGTCGGAAAAAGCAAACTGGAAAATGCTGTTCTAGTATTAGAATAAAAAATCTTTCTTTAACGAGGTATGCTTTTAATATGTAAAAGCTTTTTTGTTACGATTTTCGTCAAAATCAATTAAATGGCCATGGCTTTGAAAAACCTAGGCCTTGCACATGCATACACAATTTTCATTTCACTATTATGGCTAATATTATTGCAATTCGAACCCCCATTAGAGGATCGGCCGACTTAACTGACATTTTGGTTCCAGGACAGCTTCGGAACCAACCTTGTTTCCAGTATTTATAAACATGTTATAACATTAATTAACTGCTATGTCGTAAAACGGTTGATGTTCAGTTGAGTAAAACGTCACTAAAGTTCAATCTAGAAAGATAACTTAATTCACAAATTCATTAAAAATATTTTGGGAAATGTTTACTGTGATAAACACTATTTCCACACCAAATTTGTTTTCTAACTTGCATTAATTAATTTTTTTTTCACTTAGAGAAAAAAAATAATCAAACATATCAATCAAGCAACTCAGCTAAAGATTGGCCACCAGTTTTTTGCAACGAGGCTTTTTTATAAAAACTAATTTTGAGTCCTACTACTTCGGAGCGAAAATGTCAGATGAATCAGCGCTCATTATATAATGGCCTTAATTGCAATAGGTCTGTAGTAAATGATTATTGTACTAAACCTGAAATAATTGACATTGTAAGAGATTTCGAGTTCCCGAATGTAAACTGATATTTTTCTGATTTAAAACTGTTACCTTAATCTTTTTCTGACAAAAAAAAAAAAAAAAGTTTTCACTTGGTAAACATATTTCGCATTGAAAAGATCGCAAAGTTTACAAAATAAGTCATACGAAATATTACTCTGCCTCAGTTGTGCAAAAGCAGGAAAAAAAAATGTTTGCAGTGCCATCTGTTGGGTAAAATTACACCAAGTTTTTCTTTTTCTTTTAATAAGAAAATTCTAATTTATGAGAATTACAATGATGTAAATTACATAGATACACTTGATCCGTTCAATTACATGAATTTAAATACTAACGAATTTATCGGCTCTTAAGCGCAAATGAAGTTAATGAATTGACCAGTCGTGTTTTACAGAAAATAATTTTTCAGTAGTGAGTTTAACTTTGTCTCTTCTGGTATGTGCTGGACGAAAAACAATATTAGTTTTTCAATTACATTTCATTTACAATTTTACAGAAATTGTATTCTTCTCGAAGAACTTATTTTCTCATTTGAAAATATCAGATCTAAAACGTTACAACTAAGCTTTCATCGAACTAATGCGAGTACGCATACCCTTTTTGCATTCTTTCAATAATAAATAGTAAATGCAATTTTCTTATGTTTCAATAATATTCGAAGTAATAATAGATTTCATTTATTGATTAATCAACACTGTTACATAAGATTACGTAAGTAAAACTATGTGTTGTATAATTCCTATACGTTTCACTAGTAAAAAAAATTGTAAGACCATTTGAGATTACTGATTAAACGTATTATTTTCAAACAAAATCGGTTAGAACATTGCGTTCAGCTATGTTCTAACCGATTATTAGCAGCCGCTTCAACTTCTTAATTTCAAGTTTGAACAGTAAGAGTTAGAAGTTTACCTTTCTTCAGACTATCGTAGCTAATCAGTTTTAAATTAAACCAGATTAATCTCACGTAAATTCACTTCAAATGTAAGCATTATTTTTAATTTATTTAGCGGAACAAGGGAATGTAAAGGTAGTTAAGAAACAAAACTCAAACGATTCGGGCAGTTGCTGCTCATTGGGATTGGTACTTTAATTACACGATGTGGTTTTAATTTAATCGAAATCAAACGTAAATTTTTTGAAAAATACTTAAGAAACGTTTATCTGGTTACGATTTTTTACTGACGGTATTGACAGTTTTAACTTTAATTAAATGTTTATAATGAACTCATTTATTTTTTTCTTTATGAGTTACGCCTTCTTTTGGTTTTTGTTCTTTGGTTGTTCAGTAATTTTCTTTATTTATCTTAATTGCTATAAATGCGGAAGTGTGAAACAAAAGATGCAAGTCAACTTCGTTTAGTTTTCAGTACTCTACCAAACAAATCGATTCGATTCTGAGAAGAAGAGAGAGAAAAAAAATCGATTTCCGTTAGAAATCAGTTACCAAAGCTTTGAGCAGCGGATTGACCTCTTCCTGACTTACCAAAACAGATCCAAATTTAATACTGCAACCATGGCAAAAACTCGCGCAGAATTGCAAGTAAGTACCTAAAATTACACTTTTTTCTGGCTCTTGCAAAGATAAGAGACTGAAAGACGAATTTGATTAATACACATGCTCAATCAATCTTCAAACTGGTAGCTAAAATATTTTTCACAACAATGTTTAGACTTCATTCAAGCAACATGCAATAATTCAAGAACCTTTTGACAAAGATACAAAAATGTCACAGAAAATAGGTGAAAGGCTGTGAAATCTCAAAACGTTGCATGGAAATTATCAGTGATGTTTTAGAATATTTTGTTACAATGCACAACACGTTCAAAGTTCAAATTCAAAGTGACACTTAATTGAATAGTTTTTCTAAATCATACGTATTGAATCACTTGCTAAGGCAAGTATTAACACCATTGAGAAGAGAAAAAATGGAGGGTGTGAAGTCTTTCATTCATGAAACCAAGAGCCCAAGTCATGTGATAAATTTTAAAAAAGCAAAACAACGGAAGATATCAGATTCCTCTAGGTTGTTTCACGCAAAATGTGCAAACCATTCGTCGCTGTTGAGTCACGTGACTTGGGGTCTTTGGGTCAGCTTTTGATAACCCAATGCTTGGGCTTACTTCAGCCATTTTAATTCCTGCTTTAAGATAAACACATCTTGTCAGAAAACACCACTACCATTCGTTCTAGTTATCTCTCTTTTTTTTTAGATTTTGGCACATTCTCTCTTTTGTTTCTAGGTGTTTCATTTTTGTTTAAAGATAAACCATGAGGGCATGCATAATCCAGAATTTTCTGAAAACCAATTTGCGTTATATTTACTTCTTATATCGTGCAAATAAACTAAAATTGTACATAAAAAGTGTTCATATGGTGCGATAAAATAACTTATGCAGCAACAATGTATTTAATTTGACAAAAGCTCATTTATGACGCTTTCTCCCTTGTTGTTTTGTTACACAGTAAGATATGCAAAACAAGAAACTTAATCATTAAAGACTCTTCCTGCAAATTACAAAAAAGAAAGCGGAGTGGTAAAATAAGACTTAATATATGGAATTTTGGAGTAGTTTCGCGGCAATTTTAGTTCACTAAGCGTCTTGGCTTAAATCCAGTTTAAATGCCTCATTAAACTGACATCAACTATCGAGAACAGCTATTTTCCCCCCAGATGCTTCAAATTGATTGGAAGACCAGCTGTGATATGATAAACGACGCTTTAAACTTTCCTAAATCTTTTGTTCATTGACAATAGTGAACTCAGATGGGCTTTATTTTCTGCAGTAACACAAGAAAACGAAGAAAAAAAAATCTTTGATACAAAATTAGTTTTAGTAAAGAAGTGCAATTAGAAAAATTTGAATTGAAGTTGGCTGTATTAGTGAGAGAACCAGAATGCAAGCATATTTCTAACTTTAGCAACAGAAATACCTCCTAGCTCGAAATAAAAGATAAGTGTTAAAATCTTTCTTTTTTTCAACATTTTTAGTATACACCTCTTTGTTTTTCTTTAAGAAAAGAAGTGATTGTGGACATACGATAATTATTCGAGCATAACGTCGTGGTTCTTATAAGTTAATATATGACATTGACAATGATTACATCTTTTTTGGCAGTTGAATTAAGAATGCATGTGCTATTCGCGCGGATATAAGTTAAAAAACTTTCGCTGAACTACCCCGACAGTTTCCCAAATTAACGCAACGTCAAATATCACTACCATTTACGCCAAAAGGATAAACATTTGTTAGGTTATAACTAAACTTCTCAAAACCACACGATATTTTTAGCTAGTAAATCTTTCTTTTTAATGTAATTGTTTGCATATGAAACAAAATATCTACTTCAATACCAAATGTTACATTTACGCTTTTCAGTTATGATAATTTACGTTTTGCATTTTCGGTGGAAACATGCATGAAATTCTATTGTAGTTTGTATTGTAAAAAACGAAACTGATATAAAGTTATATGTATGGGAGAATTGAAAATAAATTTAACGTTGCTGATTTTTTTAAATCTTAACAACAAAATTATTTTGAATACACAATATTTTTTGATATGATATGGATTATTTACATAACGTAGTTTTAAACATTTCGCATTATTGAAAGGATTATTTGTAACCGACAAATAAATTTCTGCTAATTACTTTTGCGCTTTTTTGTTGTAATCGTCTCGACCTTACAACTATACCATTACTATAGCATCGAAATTTTTGCTTATGGTTTGTTTAAAGTAAACATTTAAATAAATATAAGTTTAACTTTGACGCACTGATATTTATGGGTTCTAACTAAAACAGAATTACACTGACCCTTTTAGTTTTTTCGAAAAAATATAAAAGCAAAAATTTAAGAAAATACATATTAGAAAAAAATATATATATTAGCAAAGTTAAAGAAGAATTGGCGGATCTCTTCCGGCACTAGAAATATCTCACAACCTGGCATAATGTAAAATGAAATATCTTTATAAACTTATAAACATAGCCGCATATAAAGGTGTCTCTCAGGAATTAAATCCACTTTAAAAGAAGAATACCACTGAACATATTTAAATAATGTTATGTGTGGATTCAACGTGACAGCACATTATTTTCTCTTAAAAATATTAATGAAGACAACGTCTGTTAAGTTAGTTAAAGTGAAAAATTGAAGAAATACAGTTGTCGACAGAAGGATTTGTTAAATAATACAGCTTACGTCGAAGAGAGGCGGAAAGAAAGGAAGCTGTTAGTGACATCGTTCATTCAACAAGCTTAATTCTTAATTTTGACATGATGCATCATTTTTAAAACCCTCACTGTAAAAAAAAAAAAAAAAATTCCGAAACGTTACTGATTATTTCCGTGTAACGTTTCAGGATGTCAACGGTTTTCATCCACTTCCTGGAAAAATCAAGGATCTTTGTCAAAAAGTTTCCTGAATTGCTATAAGTTACACGAATGCAGACTTCTCATCGTTATGAAAAACATTTTTAGCTCCCAGTTTAAAGATCAACTGAGTGTATTTATAAAGTGTATCGGCTTCAGTTCAGTTATGGCCCGTCCAGACTGATTAAGCTCCCAAAGGGAGCGAATAAGTCCGTGGACTGCGTAGGTTTTCAAGAATTGCCGGATAGTTAAATTCTTTGTACTCTCTTACACTTCTGTCTCAGCAATGGCCATGTTTCCAATACTGATTTTGGAACTTTCCTGATAAATCAGGAAGGGGTGCCATGCTATTATATTATACCTACCAGAGACACAACTAGCTTTAAACGGGAATATTTCTGAGTTTTTCAGAAAGCTTCCAGGATAATTTCAGAAAGGTTACTGAATTTAGCGGAAAATTTTCCTGGCTTTTTCATGATATGTTACCGGCAGAAGTTGGGCACATCAGCTGCCCATTATTTTCCAGGAACGTTTCTGAATCGTTTTTACCGTGCTTTTAGAGCTACTTTAAAATAACTCTTTTGAGGTATATCCAGTAAATTTATCAACTTTGATACATTGCAATATCTTAAAATGAATTATTTACAAACAGAAGACACTTTTATGTTTGTTACCATTCTTTTTGGAATTTATAACCTAATTTACCGAAGACTGTGTAAACTTTGGGGGCTTTTCGTTAGCTACATTTTCCAATATTTTAACAAAGAGAAGCAGAAAACGCCATGGATGAAAAGTCTTAACATAACAGCATAAAACATTTATGAGCATAATGTGTTGGTAATAACACAAAAAATACAGCAATGTTAGAGATCTAAAAAAAACGGTTTTTCAGTAAATATCCCTTTGGGAATTAAATTACTGTATTTTTAATAGCCTGCACGCCAAAAATCGATTTCAGTTACATATTCTCTTAAAAGGATTCCTCTATCAAAATATGAAAACTCAAAAAAAAAATGATATTTTGCTTTTAGCGTTTATCAAATTACTGAACCGAATTCGTTGTTCGGTAACGGGACTTAGTTTTAGTATTTTGTATGAAATTTTTTTTATTAAGCCACCGATTTAGTCACGTTTCTCAACAGTAGTGTCTAGAAAACTGCATAGAAAGTGGTTTTTGTCGTCTTATGCTGCTAAAGGGTTTTGGAAAGATTAGGATATCATCTAACATGTATGATTCATGAATAACTTCTCAAAGTTTCTTAAAGAATAATGATAGCGAGTGGTATCAGTCCTACGTGTTTTTTGATTTGTTTATCCAAAATTCAAGGCATAAACGGGTAGCTACGAAAAATGCACAACTTTTATATTGGAACAGAATGCAATGATTTGTATAAATCTTATGCTAGTTTGCTTCAAAAGTGATAACAATGAATGTTTTGTTGCCTTTATCAATGTATTATAGTTCTTTGTCTTTTTTTGCCTAATTTAATTAATGCGCCCAAGTGCTTACTCAGAACTCATTACTTTTTTTATCATGAAAAAAATGTTTTCAACCTTAAAAACAGTTTGTTTTGAATATCAAATATAATATCAGTAGAGCCAACTCATTTGCACCGTATTGATTTTTGTACTTTTCTTTTTCGAAGGTTTCTGAATGACACATTGTAATCTTTTAATTACAAAAAAATACCAAATCAATGTCTTTCTAAATTTTCGTTTATACAAACCTAACTTTGTATCACCCACGGTCTTTGAGTCATTTACATGTTTAAAAAAAATCATATCAATGATAATTGTTTTTTTTTTTAACAATTTGTCTCAGAAAATTATTCTAGCAGCTTTTCAGACTTAGCTTCTGCTAAGAGTTGGAAATTGGAACGTTTATCACTGCATTTTTATTAAAACTCAAATATAGTTATTTAAATTTTGCTGGCTTTTGTAAATCATACTAACTACAAGGAATAAAAACAATTTCCCACAAAATGAAATAAAAGTTGCAACCAATAAACAAAACGTGTGAAGAACGTGAAAATGAAACTTATATGATTTATGTATACTGCAATGATTTTTTTCCCATAAGTGTTGCGATTTTTGAAATGTAGTACGTAGTTTTCCATTTTACCCGCCATGCTTTACTAAGATTTTTTCATACAAGATTTGGTACAGCAACAAGGAAAAAACTACCGACGTAATGAGGGAACTCGACGTAAGATCAGAGTTGATCTTTGCTAAGACTTTCACCACCAAAAACAAGAATCTCAGAGAAGATCATAATTATTTGCATTTAAAATTTAATTTAATCTTCCATCACCTTTGTTTTCAATTTTTCTAAGAAATAAATTAGTTTAAAAGTAGTTAGCAGACCAAGAAGTTATAAGTCTACTTGCAACATGTGTTTTTTACACACTTTTTCTGTTTGATGCAAAATGAAAAATGAAATATCTATTAGTATTGGTTGAACGTGTCATAAAAACATGTGTTGCGTACCATACGAAGTGCATAGTTATCAATATTTCTGTGTTTTTTTTTCTTTTTCAAATTATCATTTTTACGATTTTTTTTGTGGTTCTAAAGAGTTCGTTAAATTGAGTGTCAATTGTAATACTAATCATATAACCAAAATTAATTGATTTAAAAAATATTCTTTCTAATATCACTAAGCATATATTGTAAATAATGAAAGAAAAACAACGGAGCGAAGCAACAATGGAAAAGCAAATATAACTACCGAAGCCAGAAATGTTAAAGACCCAAAGAAAAATCCTTGTTAGCCCGAGAATCAGGCTTAACGTTGTACTTTACGTGACAGAAATCGTAATTTTGGCTAATTCGTTCTTCTTTTTGCCTTGTACAGATTTATCATCGCAAGTTATTAGAATGGATATAGAAAAGACACCTTAATACCATCAAAAAGAAATACAATGATTTGATGGCAACACATTCGTTGTATATATGTATATATATATCTATATATATATAAATCTCGTGTCACGATGTTTGTTCGAGGTAAACTCCGAAACTACTGAACCGATTTGAATCAAATTTCATATGTATCTGTAATTTGGTCCAACTTAAAAGATAGGATGGTTTTTATAATTTTTTATTGCAAATAAAATGTTTATTATGTATTAATAGTGTGTGTTGATTGTTTGGTTCTGTAAATTCTTAATAGATGGCGCTGTAAGTTAATTCATCCTCAAAAGTTGTATTCTTAAGTTAATTAAAATATACAAATAATGCTATGTTACGGATATTCATGGTTATCAACAATATCGCCGGAGAAAGGGGGAGTATTAAGGGCACACTTTTCAATGTAAATGTCAAATTCTACAAATCAAATTGAAATTGATAAGCAGCGGGAAGTTCCACACTCACCACTGCTTTTAAAAACGTATGAGTCTGATATAAATGTCGAGTTTTGCAGTTCCGTGAGGTCAACTAATTACTTTGTCAAATACGCTATTAATGGTTCTTATTAGGTCGCAATTGAGGTACGAGATATTAACGAAATGACGCGATGAGCGATGAGTGGACATAAAAACAGCAACGAAGCTATCTGGCTTCCCCATGTACGAAAAAGACCCATCTGTACAGCATCTTGCAGTACATTTTGAAAACGGTCAACGAATACATTTTTCCGAAGATATTTTCAACGAAAAGCATTTGAATCACCAAAAACAACCCTGATTTTTTTTTACACTGTCTAAAACCTAATGTGTTTGGCCCGATTCTCAAAAATAAAACTATTTACCAATGTTCCACGCTATTTTACATGCACTGTAAAAAAATCCAAAATGTCACTGATTATTTCCATGGAACATGTTGGGATTTCAAAGGTCATCAAAATTTTATTGGGAAATCAAGTATCTTCGTCTAAAAGTTTCCTGAATTGCAACAAACGTCATGAATGCAGACTTCTCACTGTTGCGAAAAATATTTTAGCTCCCAGTTTAAAAATTAACTCAGCGCATTTATTAAGTGTATCGGTTTAAGTCAATTACGTTCCATTTGCATTGACTAAAAGCTCCCGGAGAGAGTGAATGAGCGTTTGGACTCCGTAGTTTTGCAAGAATCGCATGCGAGCTAGACCTGCGGTACTTAAATGCAAGTCTGACTTACGTTTCGCCATGCTTGCGGCATTATTGGTGGAGCTTAATTGGGAAAGTAGAGAGGTGTCAAGCTTTTGTATTAAACTTACTTAAGGTTTTCTTTGAAGGTCCAGCGACACGACTGGCTTTTACCCAGGGAGATAACTTAATTCTTCAAAAAGATTCCAGGATAATTTCAGGAAGGGTAATGAATTTTAGTGAAGAACTGACTTCACTACTGTCGTCGTGGTCCGTCCAGATTGAAGTAATTCCCAATGAGAGGAAGTGAGTCTCTGCATTTTGTAACTTTCCAAGAGTAACAAGCAAGTGGAATACTTTGCGCATGCTAGCAAGTGGAATACTTTGCGCATGCTTGCAAGTTTATCTTAGCAGTGGCCATAGTAGCGAAAACGCTTTTGGTACTTTCTTGGTGAGTCGAAAAATATGACAAGCTATTACTTTTAATCTTACTTCGGTTCTCTCTAAAGGTTTCAGAGAAATGATTGTCTCGAATCGGAGAGGTTTCAGAATTCTTCAGAAAGACTTCAGGATAATTTTAGGAAGGTTTCTCTCTTTTAGTGGGATACGTTACTGTCAGAAATTGGGCGTATTCACTGCCCATTATATTTCAAGACGTTTCTTAATTGTTTTTACAGTGTTGAATAAAATCAAAAAAAAAAAAAAATCATTCATGCCACGCAAACAAAGAACACAACATTCATCAATCTCGGGCATAATTAAAAATTAAAGCCTAGACATTGGGATAAAAACTCCATCCAATAAAAACTTTGCAGCCAAAACAAAGTGAATGTTGCATTTGTTTTCGTTAAACATTCCCTAACAGACGGAAATATTTGCGAACCGTTAATTGTCGAGTGTTTAATACATATCACGATGCATTTTGCGAATTGTAATTATTGGTAGAACACAATCATTGGGAGTTGCATTTTCCAATGCAGGTTTTGCATAACGAGAAAGAGTATTCGTCAACGGTTTAGCATAATTTTGACGACATAATATCCAACACAATCATCATTTTTGTGGGGAAGCTATATAAATTTTATGCTTGAAGATGTACTCCATAGAGTTAAACAAACACACCGATGTTCAAATCAAGATTTTACACCAGAGATGTATAATGAAGCTTTAGTGTTGATTGAAGATTTATGCATTTCAATTTCAAATTTGTTGTTTAGTCATTATGGTGTGATATCACGTGATTGATTGGTTACTGTTGACTTAGTTAACACTGATTTACAACGAGAAAAAACAGTGCAACGACGCTGTCTTAGCTACAATTATTGTGAAGAATGAGCCATTACTGAAAGCTGAAAAAAAATCATAATCAGATTGTGCTGACCGTTAATGCTGAACAAGGCTATACAGTTGTCGATAAAAACAAAGCCGTAAACATTCCAACTGAATTTTTAAATTCTCTGGATATACCAGGAATGCCACTAGACGGTTTCCTGTTGAAAATTGGTTCACCAATTATTCTTTTTCACAACCCCACCTAGATTATGCAACGGTACCCGTTTCTTCATCAAAATTTCAACAATTTTAACGGAAAAGTTTAGAGGAGAAATTTTTGTGTTGCAAGTAATCAATTTATAGTGTCATAATTTTCAAACACATTTCGAAGGCTTCAATTTCCAATTTGTTTAACTTTTGAAGAGACCATAAATAGATCTCAAGACCACACAAACAATGTCTACCTTCGGTTTGGACTTTAAACGTACATGTTTCTCTCATGGGCAACTACAGGGTGTCCTGAAAAAGACTGTTTTCAAAACTTCATAACAATAAAATGGTTAATAATAAAAAAAATAATTTTTGCAGAAAATTCATGTGATGGGCCGAATGTTTAATCCCCCTAAGTTCCAAAATTTAGTTCAAGAATTTTGCAGTAGATGGCGCAGCAGATGTAAGACCGTAAATCAAAGAAAGACAGAAAATTACATCATAGTTTTTTGAAAAATGTTTTTAATAAATAAAATTTCGCAACAATATTTTCAAAATGCCTGCCGCCGGCTGCACCACATGTCTCAATTTTTAGGAAAAATCGGTGAATTCCAATAATTACTTTTAGAGGCTTACTATCTGCAGCGCCATCTATTAAAAAACTTTTGAACTAAACTTTGGAGCTCTGGTGGGACGAAACTTACGGCCCATCACATGAATTTTCTGCAAAAAAATTTTTTTTTTATCATTAACCATTTTCCTGTTATAAGTTTTTGAAAACAGAAAGTCTTTTTCAGGACACCCTGCATCTATTGCGTACTCTTGATTGGGAAAGTTATCATACCTATTCGTGTTAGCAAAAGACAAATAATAGAAATAATAGATTGAAGTCAATGTTATCTACCTCATTTATAAAATTTCATTTTTATATGTTTTTAATTTAGTTAATGTATTTTGAAAAAAAGTTATTTATTACAAACTATAGGAAATCTGAGATGAATAAAATGTAGTGTACATTCTAAAAGTTTATGTTGGTTTACGCTTATTTTCTACATTCCGATATTTTGCAATTAGTTTCGATATTTACTATCACTTTCAAGTTATTTTGCTTTTATTTTTGATTGAAGTCATACTTGCAAAACTTACTAAGCGTTGGTATAGTGCTTTTACCATTGGAAATTTAGTTAGTACTTACTAAAGTTAATAAGTACTTAATTCAGCCTAAGCCACCACTGTCAATCTCATGTGTTTTAAAATTGGCTATAATATTTTAAGCTTTACTAAAAATATTAATTAGATTCTATCAAAATATTGAGCAAAATAATATTTTAATTTAACTATTTCTCGCCACAGCAACGCGTGGCTGGGTCAGCTAGTATATATATATATATATGTGTGTGTGTGTGTGTGTGTGTGTGTGTGTGTGTGTGTGTGTATTAGCATAACTTATAAGCATGAATAGTACCACGTAACAAAAACCTTGTTGATTAAAAGAACATCAATATCTAAGTTGCATATGAACTAATATTAATTATTGCTTAATAACAGTTTATATTAGAAGTACAAGAAGATATCACAAAATTATTTACATGAAACTTTAATTTTACACAATATTAAAGTTATCACCATTTTTAATTTCTAAGTTCTGTGGAATATAATTTCACAACTTAATCCGTAGAGTGGCAAACATAATGTAAATACACGTGACACTGTACTTACAAAAAAAAAAAAAAAGCAATCAAATAAACTTAATTTTAGCTATTCTGTAAGTCTATTATTTATTAATGTGCATATAAAGTACAGTCATAGAAAAAAAAACGAAACACTTTTAATTTTTCGGGCATTATACATGCTAGAACGGAAAGAAAGGTGTTATCCGTCTTGGTTTAAAGTCTTCTTTAAAACTACTTAGGTAAAATTTTGATAAGGGACCATATACAAAGCAAAATTAGCACCAACTCTTGATTTTCAAACAGGAACCCCTATTTTTTGCTACACAATTACGTTTAGACAGCAAAATGCAGCCAATGTACGAAATTTCATTGAATTCTGTGCAGTAGAAAAGGAGATATTAACGAAAAACGTTTTAGGGACCGTCACCACATTGAAAACGCTTCTTTCAAGGTCACAGCTTATCAAGTAACGGAGTGTAAACAAAAAAAAGTTCGAGATTATGCAGCTCAATGCATGATTTTTTTAAGTTGTCTTTTTTTCCGTAATTCGATACTTTTTGGCCGATAATGTTGCGCAGAGCGATTTAGGGTCGATTTTTTTTTTTTTTTTTGAAAAAAAGATTAAAATATTTACTGATTTTTGTCTATCTGGATTAACCTAAGAAAGACAGATGGGGTTTGGCTGGTCCATCGTATAGATCGTTGTTTAATAAATCGAGCAATGACAAATTAAAAGTAATGGAACTTTTTGACTTTTTCTAAAATGAACCTATTAGATTGCTTATATAATCATTCAAACCTCATAGAAATGTAAATATCCAACCTTATACCTAGAGTCATGATGTGAATATGTTTGATAAATGTATTTCACTTATGTTACAGGTTTGTTTTGGAATAAATGGAAAGTCTTTGATGTAAAATGGAGTTGCGCGTTTTTAGTTTCGCAGAACATCGGCAGAAATTTAGGCCATAGCACACAAAAATATAAAAAAATATACCGCACAACGTGGGAAGACGCAGCATTAAATACATTGGCGACACGAGCGAAGCAAGGTCCATTTATTCCATTAAATGTTCTCTAAATACATAAAATGAACGAAGTAACAATCTAAAAAATAAAACAGAAACAGGAGAATATAAATACCCGTTAATGAGCAAACCTTTCATACTCGAACTTTATTTGGGAAAAATTTGGTTATTTGAATTAACACAGTGAACAAACACAGTAATTGTTTTAGCGGCTTTTTTGTAATCAAAAAACCAGAATTTGTTTAAAATCTAAATTTGATGCGCAAGATCATAATGCGTGGTATTAAAAAGCATAACACAATTGGCGGTTTTAATTAAACATGTAATTGCTCTTAAAAGCAATTTAGGAAAGTAATTTCCCAGTGCTGTTTCTAGCAACGAGATTCGAGATGGTTCAACCCGTAATTTAAAAAGACAGAAGTTATTTTATCTTAAACCAGGGTGAACCAAAATTAGACTTCTTGTCATTTCTCTAATTTCGTAACTTTGCACTTGCAAACAAAGCTTAGCATTATTTAAATTTTGTATCGCGCATCATATACTTGCAAACAAACATTTTCCATAGTATCGGGCCTCAGACTGTCACACCTGTAGCAAAACTACACGACGTATACCCGACAGTCGATTTAAGCGATCCGCAGAGGTTACCATTTCCATCTTGCTTAGGGTTTCGCAAATTATATTCGAATCAATCGGGAGGGATACAAAAGTCACCTCATTGAAGCTAAGAGTGCGAACAAACTGGTAGGTAAAGTAAATTTATCTGCTGTATGTTTACGGCCTCTCACTGGTCAGATAATTTTTCTTCATCCACCAGTTTTTAGGCAATCTCAGCTTCAATGACACGACATCTGCTTCATTGTTCGTTTAAACCAAGTTCAAGGCGTTTATACTCCTTATTCGGACCAATAGCAGCCTCCGAATGGGATAACCAAACCGCATTTATATCGCAGCGAAGACGCGGGCCACATTTCGACCCGCGAAGCTGGTGTATGTGGCCCGATGTTTGCTTAAAGAATAAGATCAGAAGGTAGAATTAGTTCCAGTGTAATAAAGTTGGAGACGAATATTCAGACATTGGATTCTGAAGAACATGCATTTAATAAGATAGGCATTTAGTAGTTGATAACAATAATTTATTATAACTTTCTTTTTCCATGTTATTCAAAAAAGAAGAAAATAATTTGAAATTTTATCTTTGTCTTGCGAGAATGATTTTAATGTGAAATGCACGGACAATGACAGAGAACGTAAGTAGAAATATAATATTTAAATTATAATTAGGAATAGACAAAAACTCAACTTAATCTGACACCCAAATTAATGTTTTGTTAAATCTAAAAAAAAAGCTCCTTATTAGACACAAATACTACTTTCGTGCAGAATACGGGCTCAATGCACGCGGCCCACTACTGCGACTGACAGATCCTCTCCTAGATCTTAACACATTGAAAATTATTCAAACAATTTACAAAAAAATAAAAAATAATAATAATTCCTAAAAACCAGCAAACTTATCAAAGAGAAAATATTACCTATTGACCCATCTGGATACTGTTAAAGAGGAAATTTCACGCTGTCGGCTATTTTTCGAGTGCTTTTTCCCGATTTAGACGAAGTAATAGTTTTTCCTTTTAGCAAATTATCACCGGTAAGAGCCATTAATCCTACACTGCCTATTGCAACATGACTAGCAAGAAAATGAGGTTTTATTGTATGTTTCTATGAAAAAGTTGTGCATGTTAATTTTAGTTTTCTGAGTTATTATTTTAGAAAAGGCAATAGCTAAACGCAGAAAGAAAAAAAAAGACAAAAGTATTTTAAGTGTAGCTTTTAATTTTAAAAGTTCTATAAAATATTCTTTTATTGGTCAATGAAGCAGTGTTTCGCATTATTTACACATTGACGTTTGAACGATATCCACAAAAAAACTGACGGTTGCAATATTGTGCTGTTCATCTGCAGAGACAGCGAATACATTTATACATTTAAAAAATTCATAGACGTAACTCTAATGCAGAAAAACCACGTTATAATTGGTTTGCTTATTTTGTTGAACATTTTTTTTCTTTTTTTACGAAGAAACTAACTTTCATAATTTCAGTTTTAAAAAAGTATACGGTCCCCTAAAGTGAGAAAAAATGAATTTTCAAACATAGCGCGAAAACTACTGAATATTTTGAGCTCAAATTTTTGATTCCCTCATAAGAGCTCTTCTAGATTGTTTCTCTGTTAAAATTTAATATGGTTTCAGATGATATTTTTTAAAAAAAATATTATAATAACTCATAAAATATTAAATTTAAATTTTTGTTGTTGAAAAGGATGTTTTTATTATTGGGTCGATTCATATTTTGATATAAAAAAACAATCTTTGCCGTGCCTAATCTAGTTTTTGTGTTATGAGCAAAAATATTAAATTACGTTTTAACATTACGAGAGGAATTTTTCAAAACTCGATTCTTAAGTAACGGCTTAATCGAATTCAACAAAATTTTGTATATAAAGTTAAAAAAGGATGCTGATCACAAAAATGTGATAAAAAAGGGGGGTTCTTATCGAAAATTTTGAAGTTGATGTTCGTTTTAATGTGAAGACGACCCCTTAACAACAATTTTTTAACATAATTTTGTAGAACTCTTTATTCCTGAAACAACAACACCTTACACGTGTCTCTAGGGTCAATAGTCTTTGAATACGATCGAGTGTTTCGTTATTTTTTTCTATGACTGTACCATTTGCTTGCACGAACTCATACATGTCACTTTTCTTAAAATAAAATTTTAGACCTATTAAGATAATTTACTCATCATAGTGGCGGAAATTCTGTTTACGAAGTCATTTATCTTCTTGTTCTTGATCCTGTTATTTGAATATTTTAATAAGATTATTTTTATTTTCCATTGCTTCGCTTCTTGTTACAGGAATAAAGTGTTTTTACACGCCTTCGTCTTTTTGTTTCATCAAAAGATGTATTTAACTCCTTCAAGGTTTCAATTTTTTTTTCATACTTGCACCATTACCAGACTGTAATGGTAAGTCATTTCGATTTCCATGACTTGTGCACTGATTATTTTTTGTTAAAAAACTTTGGAAACTTTCATTGAAGAGACGTTTTTGAACACTATATTTGGTTAGTTTTTCTTCAAAGTCAGAAATTTAAAAAAATTAATAAATAAACTGTTTTTCCAGTCATCTAGAATGAACTTTTAAAACATCAGATGCATGATCACTATAGACTTTGGAACTGATGTCATATCATTCTTTTATGGTTGAAACTGAAATTACCGACAGGAAAACGATTCAAATCCTGAATCCAGATTTTTCTTTTTTTATTGGGCGGGGGGGGGGGGTCGATGACACAAAAATTTTACCAGAAAAAAGAAAGATTACTAACGCTTTTCATTAAGCTTATTATCCAGTTTTCACCAGCTCCACAACTGTTTAACAACTATACGTGATGTGGAAAGCAGGGAACCACAAGTAAGTATGCTATATTATGCAATGAAGTAAACCTATTTTGCAAAAATAAATCTACGAGTCCATTTTATCATTTAACTCCCAGTTAATTGTGGTTTTTACTGATTTTCTAAATTTTAAAAAACCTGAGTTAGGCACACTAAAAAGTGGAGAATAGATATTTTGTGCGAGCATCTCTTGTAGTGAACAAGAGGGATCAGAATTAAAAACGATGAATATAAGATTCTTCCGCGTTGTTTCCTTGAGCAAAGGTTAAATAGGTCGGGTTGGGTAGGGAAAGTGGGTCACCCCCTTAAGCTGAAATAGGCATATGGCTTTTATACTTTTTTAAATTGATCATGTCACATTTTTTCCCAGTGATCGATTTTGCTCGTACTTCAGTTTCGTGGAACTTATTGATAGGTGATAGAACTTAAGTGAAAAAACAAATAACGAAATATATATTTTTTTTTAAGGAGACGAAGCGAATTTTCAACAAATTGATTCTACATTTGGTTTTGTTATTATTTTTTTTGTTGTTGTACTAATTAAATTGTCATGTACAATTTAACCTAAAATGAATGCCACAGAAATGTTTGCATAAAGTATATTTACTAAGTGTTTCAGGGGAAGAGCCCCATTATCCCCATACATTTTCGTTTAAAGGGTAAGTTGGCCCCTCCATAATACAGACAATTTTGAAATCAAAAGCAATACTAATGAAAAATTTATATTAAGGAAATTTGAGATAACTATGAAGACCTCGTAGGATTTAATAGTTCAGCTACAAAAACTGCTAAAGCTGGGAGTTATGTATTTATGTAACTTGTATCAAAGAAAACCATTATGTATTGTATAGCTCTAAAGTTGGAAATTGATTGATGCAAGGGAAAAATACTGTTGATTTCTCAAGAATCAATTGAAAAAGTGACCCTTTTTATTGGTCTGATGCAGATGATGTTGAAATTTTTACTGAGGATGATGTGATAATTGTTCTCCCTTAGCCAAGTATATATAGACGCTCCTATATAGTATTTCCGATTTCGTTTTAAACTTATAATATTACCTAATTTACCAAAATTAATATTAATCATTTGTATTACGTTTATTTAATACACATTTATATGTAATAGTAAAATATATTCCTATAGGCTTACAATAAATTTGACACATGCAATTATTTTGTTTTTTGCTTTATAAATACTCGTTATATATATTTAAATGACAGTAAACATTTCAGAAAATGGATGCATTTGCAAAAAGGTTATTTCATACTAAAACTTTACATACTAAAATGTTTGTCAAGCAAGCAAAAGGGGGGTGACCCACGTTCCCCATTCTATGGAGTAAGTGGGACACCCAACTGAATTTAAAAAAAAAATCGTTAAAAATATTTAAAGCATTATTTTAGATAATAATGATGAACATTTGTTTATTAATACTACTCGAGATAAAATAAGTCAATCAGTTTAATTGTTTTGTCTCAAAACTTTTGTACGTATATTTTTCTTATTTTAAAACATTGGTTGAATTTAATAGTTCATAGTATTTTACGTGCAGAATTATATTTGAGATTTATTTTCGAACAATCGAACTTTTTTTTTCTTGCGTCGCAACATGCATTTGCGTTCCTTTCATACAAAAAGTCTGTTGTTGCTAATAAAATCGGGCTCAGGATCATTTAAAATGTAACTTGGACTTTGTTTTTGCACTGAACTGGTGTTTAGACTTGAAAACAAAAATTATGATACATTTAAAGTTTATATTTATGCATGATTTCATCAGAAATAAAGTAACGGTTGCTTTACCAGAATTAAAAAAAATATGTTAAGCCTTTAAAACAGACCATTTTTAACGATACATTGTTATAAAAAATTACAAAATCATAAGAAATCTTGATTTAAAAAAAAATTTTCACCGTGCGGGAATATAGTCTAACTACGACAATGGAAAGTAAAAATAAAAATTGAGTAGCTAAATCTGTGCCAAAAACGTTCATAACGTACTGTACGTTCAAAAGAGAGGCACCATATTTTTCGAACTACTAATCTGAGTTTCGTGGTTTTCTCACTGAACACGCATTTTGCCTCCCAGATACATTTTTTTTTGACTGAAGTTGGTTTTTGATTTCGACGATTCAATTTGCGAATAACATTTTCAAATTTTTTTTTTCAACGGTTTGGAGCGTGTTTTAACATTGTTCTAATTAGAATGATCACTTTAATTAAATTAAATTTTCTCAGAGAAAATGAGCTGGATTCTATTTTGTTCTAATTGTCTTAAATTTTGATCCGAGTTTTGCTGTTAGACGATTTAAATATTCGCGAACCAAATAAGTATGCGAAACAATCTTCAGTGGTTGGTGAGTGGCAGTGAGAAGGGGGCGAATACCCCTAGTATTTTTAAAAAAACATGCTAATTTTGACAAGTGATTAAAGTAAACTGGCTCATAGTTTACTATTTCTTGTGCCTCGTTTACGGATAATCAGTCAAAATCCTGTGCAAATAGCATTTAACTTATTATTTCACTGATTAAAAACATGACAGCATAAATATGTTTCTGCTGTAGAGTCTATGCAATAAAACCAAATGTTATGTTATGCGTGAAGTCGCTAACCGAGAACTATAGATATACATACGCATAGTTTAAAATGAATGAGCATGAATAACATTAATGCTTATCAATCTAGTTTGAAGTAATTCTGTTTTCTAATATGAGTTATGTTTTTTCTAAGCTGATTTTTACACCAGACAGATAGATTACATGTGAACTATTTCATTTTAAATTGTAAAGAAAAAATAAAAATGCTATATTAGTAAAAATCAAGTATACTTAGACACTGTAGATTTTTTCTGCAAAAATGCAGCAAAAGAACCGAGAATCTCCGTTAAATTAAGTTTTCCTTTCTCCTTATTTCTAAAATTATTCTCTTTCAAACGCTGTAAATCAAGTGTCTTAAAGACAGTTTTACACTAAACTTGATTGTTTCCCTTATTTTTAAAAAACGTAGAATGTTCTTTATTCAATTACGAAAATAGACGTCTTTGATTTTTTTTCTCGGATTGTACAGGGTGGTTATAAAATAACGTGAGGTGTTCAGAGCCCTCTAGAAAGTAAAGTATTGGACGACACATCGCCAAATTTCATGGGCGTACATATCAGACCATAGGATTTTGATTTCTACAATAAAAAAATAGTACCGGAAGTCACCACCAGGGTAATTTTGGCGCTGCAAAAGCGAATTACTTGCAAATACTGAAGAATTAAATGCCAAAAAGTGCTCATTAAAAGTACACATCAAGTTATTTGCTACAAATAATTGTTGCTTACAGATGAAATTCAATAAAACCAACAAGAAGTTTCAATTTGTAACAAGAAAAGAATTTTACCAAAAGTCGTTAGGAAGAAAGTTCGGCGCGGCAGCAAGGATTTCTTTCTGAATAATATTTATGTAAGATGGTGCACCACCCCATGTTGGGCTCAAATTACTGAGTGTATGGCGGCAACATTTCTTTGATACAGGGGCGAATCCAGAAATTTTTGAAAGGGGGGTCAAGTTTTAACAGTTATAACAGTTAAACAGTTAAGCATCTTTGTGCTCCACAAAGATGGTGGCGCACCCCCTCTTACGCGTAGGAGCACACCCCTCCCCAAAATTTGATCAAAACCAAAACCTTTCAATCCCCCCCCCCCTAATTTTTTCAACGAAGCAACCTGTGTTGTGTATTTTTATCAAAAGTGATATTTCTTTAGGAATACAGGCTGGTTACATTACCTTAAGCTTTGAATATATGAGATTTCAGCAAAAAGATAGCTGGAAAAAGGTGGCAGAACACACACACACATGTGGTTTAAGGTAGAAAGGTGCTCTGAAAAAAAGGTTAAGCTGATTAGAGATGATTGTTCTTTTGAAAATCAACAAAAAAACTCAAAATAGCAATAGCCCACTAAACGAACTCAGTCAGTCGTTTGAAATATGATGCGCTGAGAAGAAATACCGAACAGAACCAAGCAAAGAAAAAAAAAGGGTTACATTGATTTCAGATATAATAAATTGAAGTTTAATAATAATCAAAAGAAAATTCTTGAATTCTTGTCACAGGTGGATCAGCTGATCCTTTGACCCTTTCTTGAATCCGCCCCTGCTTTGATAGTTTTATTAGTCATGCATTTCCTACGATATGGAGACCGTGGTTGCCCAATCTTTCACCTTGTGGTTTTTAATTATGGGGATTTCGTAATGGCGTTGTGTATCGGCGACATGTTCCCGGTATCTAAACTTCCAAAACTAGAAAAATGTTACAGGTAGGCGAAATTAATCTCCCCTCCTCACACACACAGAGGCGAGGAAAACATTGTGCATTGTATGCAGTAGTACCTTGGAAATCTCGATGTTGGTCATATTGACCTCACTTGCTGGTAAAAATCATATTTTGTAAATAAAATTGATGCATATTTTATCAGTTAGCATTTAATCCTTCAATAGTCACAGTAATACACCTTTTTAACGCCACCATTTCCCCTGGTGGTGATTTTTGGTACTATTTTTTTTTCCAGAAATCGAAATCACATGGTGTATGCCCATGAAATTTGGCAATGTTTTGTCCACTACATCACTCGCTAGAGGGCTCTGAACACCTCACATTATTTTATAGCCACCCTGTAAATTATTGTTCATCAATTTTTGTGCGTTTCCTATTGAAGTTGAATAATTTTATAAACCAGTGTCAGCATAAAGTGATATACACTGGCAGACAAAATTAAGAGATGGAAGGCATTTTCACACATTTCTCGGAAAATATCACACCAAACCCGACCAGTTGGTTACTATATAATGACACTATGGCGTTGGTGTCGCTGAGATGATTTTACGTATTCTTGTGGGTATTGCTGAGGCAGCAGGAGGTGTAAAAGTTTGTAGTCAGCTGCTCAGCTAATTCCACTCAACAACACAGTAGCGATTTGTATTGTGTTTCTTAAATACTTTTGTTGATTTTTGTTGATTTTTAGGTGAAATGAGTGAAAATCATCGTTTAGAAGAAGGTATGTGGTGGATAATTGTGGATAGACTTGAGGCAGGAGAGTCTTAATCTCAGGTTGCTGGGGAATCGGGTGTAACTCCAAGCGTTGTTTTGAATTTTTGGAGTCAGTCTAAAAGGAGTGGGGTAGTGTCCAGAAGACCCGGACAAGGTCGTTCGAGAGCAACAACGCCCAATAAAGACCATTATTTGTTACTTACAGCCAAGCGGCAGAGGACGTCTACAGCGACACAGCTGTCTAGGGACCTCACTGTTGCCATAGGAACATTGGTTTCAAGAAGACAGTTTCTAGGAGGCTCAGTGAAAGAGGGTTGCATGCCAGGAAGCCCACCATTTGGATCCCACTCACTCCCATAAAAGAGAGTGTGTACAATGATGCAGAAATCACCAGCGCTGGACACAGCTCCAATAGGGTAATGTTCTTTACTAAGATGAGTCCAGGTTCAGTCTATAACCTTATTCATCTGGAGAAAACCTGGGACCCGATATTATCCCAGTAACATGAGCTAATGAAACCATTATGCTGGTGGAGGAGTGATGGTTTGGGCACGGATAACACAAGATACCCGCACACCAATCCATGTGTTTGTTACTGGTTCCGTGAATACCCAGAGGTACAGGCCGGGGATCCTAGAACCCTATGTGAGGCTTTTCAGGGATGCTGTTGTCCCTGAATTCGTTTTTATGGACGCACAACGCCCGACCACATAGGGCTGTCCTGATTAAGGAGTATCTGGAAAGCGAATATTCATCGAATGGATTGGCCAACCAATTATCCTGACCTTAACCCCATTAAACCAGCCTGGGATGCTCTTAGGAGGGCTATTGCGATACGTCAACCCCATCTAGGACAATTCCGGAGTTAAAAACTGCTCTGGTGGATGAATGGGAGGGTCTTTCCCAAGCACTCATTAACTCTCTTATTAGCAGCATACATACTCGTTGTGCGTGCTGTCTATCTGTCAGGGGTGACCACACAACATACTAGAGGCGGCCACATACCATACAAGCCTCCCTTTCATTGCCATCTTTCATCATTAAGCTCCATTCCATATTGGACTGCTGGCAATAACTCTTGCCAATAAAGAGCTTTTTTTTTGCTTTGCACACATTATTGTCATACTATAAGCTATATCCATACCAAATTTCATTTATTTTTATCCAGTATTTCTCGATATATTTGGGAAAGTGCCTTTCATCTTTTAATTTTGTCCACCAGTTTACTAAAATTAATGCTTGAAACTCTGCAGCTGCTCCTAGATTAATGACCAACAAAAAAAAAGGGGGGGGGAATTAAAATTTATGTTTGCCATAAACCGAGCTGGTTGGCAATTGCTGGCAATTTAGTCTAAACTTTGGCTAAAGGGCGAAAAATTGTTACAGTGTGAAGTCTTGCGTGCTGTCAACTTACTTGATTTCGTATTTTACTTTCGTAATATTACAGATATTTGAAGCGTTCACTTTTGAGAAGTTTACATAGTATTGGTTTAAATTTACACTTTCGTAGTTATTATCTGCGTTTTCACACTAACTCTGTATTTTTTTTTAATTCGCTTTAATCTCCTTTTTTAAAGTATCTGAAAATTTTACGTTTTCAAGCCTCTAATTTTTCATCCGTTTCCTGAAAAATGATTTTAAAGGATTCACCCTATATTTTCCGTAAAATCCTTTATAAGGGAATATATTTTAACATGTATGGGGAGAGATATTTTAAGAATGAGGATATTATCTTCAATACACTTCTATAGCGGATAATGCAGAATAACACATTACGTAGGCACATTTCTTTAAGAAATATCTTCTCCGAAAAACAACTTTTTAAAAACCATTATTCGGAAACCTATATTTTATATACGACACTTTTCCTTTCATGTTTGAGAACTCTTGGACAGTTTCTATAATCTTAAAAATAGGCGAAGCGTGACTAAAAAAATCAATGATCCCAGGAAATAAGTACACAAAGAACGCTGCATCGACGAAATTTTTCACCCTCTTTGTTGACAAAGAAAGGACTTACATGTGGAATTAAATAGAAATAGTTGAAGTTAAAGTTACAAAATCAAACCAGATAAATTGGTATTAAGGGGTTAAAACCTGCCAGCTTGGATTTCGAAATACATCCAAGAAATGTATAAGAAAAGTAAATATCGTAAAATATGGTTTGAGTTTTTATTTGATTTATGAGCTAAACGTTTATGAGTTTGAAGTTTCAAATTTTTTTTTTCTTTCTGAAATTGTATGACTACATTATTTTCATTGTTTTAGAATTAAGTAACTTAGGAAAAATATTATTATTAAAATACATTTGAACTCACATATTTTATCTTTAGTGAAATAGTCCAACGTTACTTAAATTAACATTCATTTTGATTTAAGAAATGTTGGGTAAATTAAATGTTATTTAAGTATGTTTATTAAATTTATAAGCATTTTTTGAGCAATTTTTAGTCAGTTTAGAGAACACTGTCGAAGTTTTTATTTTAGGGATTATCAAATAACTTGACGTTTAAAGTTGCCATTCATTAATTTCTTGCTAAAGTAGAAGCACTAGTGTGTGGCTATTAAACATCTCATTTTACTAGTATTCATTTGCATAACCAGTTTTTTATAAAGCATGAATATTGCAAGGTTAACAACCAAAGCAACTCTGAAAGCAATTACTTTAAGTTTTAGCGTGCTATCTTTTGAAAACAACATTACATTTTCGTCTATCGTATATGGGGAACGGGTGAGAAATGTTGAAAATTTTCCGAGAAAAAAACCCGTTCATATTAAAGTTATAAGAGTTAAAATAAAATTTTTATCATTATGAAAAAAAAAATCTTCCTGTTGCTTCATTTTTTTTTTCAATTTTAAATTTTAAATTTTTTTTATAGACATTAACAACCAATCTGTGCCAAATAAGAAAATAAATACATAAAGAAGCAAAAAAAAAAAAAAATTAATAAATAAAAATCTGAAGAAGTAGAAAAATGTTTGCTACAAATATAACATACTACTGGTACCCTTACGGCTTTGCCCGCAGTTGAAAATAAAAGGTCATTCGGTTTGTCTGTACATTTACAAGTAATGGATGACGACAATTTCTTCACAATTGACTATGTTCATTCGCTCTCCCATTCAACGTCATGATAATTTCGTAATATACTCGTCCATCTTATGATATTTTTGCTCCGGAAAATGTTCTTAAAATTGAAATAGAAAAAGAACAAAATCTAATTTTCGAAAAATCGCTTCAAAATGCACACCCCCATGCTACAAACTAACTTTGTGCCAAATTTGATGAAAATCGGCCGAACGGTCTAGGCGCTATGTGCGTCACAGACATCCAGACAGAGAGACTTTCCGCTTTATTATTAGTAAAGAAGTATGCTTTGGAACTAACTTCAATCTCCACCTAATTAAAAAAATATTCTTTTTTTTTTTTTTTTTTTTTTTGTCCCTGCCTTCAAAAGTTTCGTGCAGTGCTCTTGTTTTTTCACTGAATGAACAAGAATTGAGTACAATTTTATTGCATTTCAAGATTAGCTGTCTACTACACAGCTTAAGTACTAATGCACGTGTAGCAACTGACTTGCTTAATTTGCAGAACACTGTGGGCAGCTTTAAAATAAATCATTAAAATTGGATTGGTTTTTTAAAATGTGACACGCTCGTGTAAATTGCAGGGTTTGCAAAAATACTTAAACGTTTATCGTTGAATTAGCTCAACATCCTAGTAAATTTATGTGCTAGTCGTTTAAATGTAATTTTAGGCCACTTAACTTTTATTTAAGCATAGTTTAAGTGCATCATTAAATGGACATCAACCACCGGGGAAGATCATTTTCACCAGATGATTTATATCAGTTTCAGAACTGCCGTGATATGATAAATTAGCTCTTAAGCTTCCCTTACAATGATAGACCCCGGAGAGGTAATTTCTTAAAAAAGCAATAAAATGTGAGAACCAATTAATGGGAGAAATTAAGCATGTTTTCGTAAAGATTCCGAATTTTTCCTTACTTGTGTATATATATATATTCTTTATTTGTTCAAAACAAGAGTGTAATTATACATGTGTCCACCTAGGACAATTATTTAAAAAACAACCAGCTCCTGGAAAAAAGACTTTTATTCCGCAGAATTTGAATAACAATACTAACATATAACCAGTGGCGGCTCGTGCCTTAAAAAAGTGAGGGGGCACTCGCACCCCTCCCCCCCTCTTTGTTTGAAAATATTTTTAATGTTTAAACATACTTATTTTTTTGTTAAATTAATAAAATTAAATTCATTTTAGCAACTAAATTAAAATCGAAAAAAGTAATAACTTTTAAGGTATATTCAAAACTAATATAAAAATAATGATTGCTCCTCTAAATTTTCGTTATAGTACGCTAATTACTTGAAGACAAAGTGTCAAGGAAGGAGCAAACGGTCTAATCTTGTGCAAAGGAAGGCTTCTTCCTTTACTGCATGTTGTTTATATTACATAGCCTGAATCGCTTAAGAACATTCAAGTTATGTAAAATAAACAGCATGCAGGCAGGGTAACGGTCTCTGCGAATCCTGCTGTAAAATTGAAGTTCAATGCGTTGGACAACGTATAATCTGCAACCCATCAATTTTTACTCTTTTTAATAGATAATCTGCGGATTATATGCAGGATAATACCGTACAATACATTTTTTTAATTTCAAGCACGTACGCACAAAAAAAGGAAAATAAATAAAAAAATATAAATTTTTGTCTTCTAAAAAAAGTGAGGGGGCCAGGGCCCTCTCTGGCCCCTCCCACGAGCCGCCACTGCATATAACTAATAACAACAAAAAAAATCGCATATTTTTTTAGCGACAGCTTTCTTTAGGCAAGCGATTGATATTTAAATTAAATAATCAAGAAAAGGCTACATGTGCCCTGCTTGGGGAATAAACGAGAATATGTATCCATACTTTAAATTGGAAATAAATTTTGTCTTTTTTAAAATCATGGCAAAACGGACCATGACCGAAAGTGCTCGGTAGCAAATCGCATTGTAAAAGATCGAGAAAATGTGGTAGAGCATTAAATAAAAAAAAAAAAATAATAAAAGATGAGGTTTGATTAACACCAGTCATACTCGTATATTTAGTTAATGTTAACAAAATTGCTAGTAAATGTAAAACACCAGTGATAAAACTTGTCTACTTAACTATCATAACTAACAACATTGAAAACTTTTTTTTTTTGTTTTTAACGTCGGTGATATTCGTGTATCAAGTTTTAACACAAATGCTGGTATTTGTTTAACACTAGTGACGAGCTCTTGTTTTTAAACTCCGACAAACAACTTTGATAACTTTTTCTGTTTTGTTTTTAACACCGTGATACTCGTGAAATTAGTCTATGGAAACACAAATACTACATTCCTGTTTGTGAAAATTGCAACACCATGAAGGAAGCATTATAATTAAATGAAATACACAATTGAGTTGTAACGGTACAAATAAATGATTACATTTTCAAACCAAACAAACAATAAAAAGAGATACACATTAGTGTTTTGTGTGGCCACCACGCGCCGCAATAAGAGCTGCTACACGACTCGGCATGGAGTGAAACAAAATTTAAATATCTGCTTGCGGAAGAGTATTCCATATTGTTTATATGCGCAACCAAAGTTCGTCTGTCGAAGCAACAAGACGAGGATTATGAGCGAGTCGCCGCCCAACGAAATCCCACACATGTTCAATCAGTGACACATCCGGGGAATATGCAGGCCAAGGAATAAACTGTACCTGCTGCGAATCAAGGTAGGATCTGATAGTCCTGGTCACATGTGGACGGCCATTATACTGCTGGAATACAACCTCTGGCAATCCTTGCAGGAAAGGAATAGCTTGGGGCTGTAAAACTTAGTTTATGTATCGGGTACTGTTCAAATTGCCCACAATTCGTAGCAATTGTGATCATCCATGATATGTTATGGCACCCAAGACCATAACTCTGGGTGCTCGTCCACTGTGGCGTTCGATAATGCATACCGGAATGTGTCGTTCACCGGCATAGCGCCTGACACTTATTCGGCCATCATGGTTCCACAAATTGAAGCGGGATTCGTCAGAAAAGAAAACCTGCTGCCAATCAGCACACCAGCTCCTATGCACATTGGCCCATTGTAGCCGCAGGCGGCGATGGTTTTGCGTGAGAGGAATCCTGTATAAAGGAATCCTTGCGTACAGCCCACGCTGCAGCAGACGTCTCCGAATTGATGAAGCACACAATGAAACACCTGTAGCTGTTGACCACTGTGTCTAGAAGACGATGTGCGGTCCTTCAGTGCCATACGCACCAGGTGTCTGTCATCGCGAGCTGACGTCACATTTCGGGGTCCACTCCCGGATTTCCGAGCTGTTCGACCCTCGTCCGTCTACTGCTTCCAAACACGCATGATTGTGCTGCTGTTACGCTGCACACGAGTGGCTACTGCACGATGAGACAATCCAGCTTCACATAGGCTGACGATTCTGCCCAGTTCAAACTCCGAAATTTGCACAAATATCGCTTTTTTCATCGAAGAGGTAAAGATTCAGTTAACGTTTACTATAGCATATATTCGTCGATAATCATACATGCCATATTATGCCGTACTTTACATTTCCTGCAATTTTCAGCTCAATCGCGTAAGTACTTCGTGGTGTTGCACTTTTTACAAACAGGAGTGTAGTAATTGTGTAACACCAGTGATGCAGTTCGTGTATTTAAACTCCTACTAACATCTTTGAAATCCCATTTTTTGCTAGCACCGATGATGCTATTTGTGTACACTCAAATGCTCACACTTGAGACAGTTTTGAACTTTAACCTTTTGTAGTATACAAATTACATATTTTTAAGTATCAAAAAGTTTTTTTTTTAGGCACAGACTTAGTACTGTATCTGAGTATAGGGTTTACATGTCTTTTCAAAAATAAACCAATAAAGATTATGTATCCTAAGTTAAGTATCCTCAAACTTAAGGGTACTTTATATTTGGATTTGTCTTTTATGTAGGCAGCAATATATAATGACTTGGAAACACCTTTTACCGTATAAAAGAAGTTCATTTCGCAGTAAATAAAAAAATTAACAATTAATAGAAATAATGCAATCCTGAAATTTTTTTTCGACTTATACTTGTTCCTGAAAAAATATAAATCATCTTTCCAGACTTCTTTTTTTTTTTTAATGCAATGTTTCGGTGTTCCCCACATTTTTTGGAAGCATATAAGTAAATTGGTATCATCGATTCTGTGGGAATCATGTTATTAGTATAAATATATATATTTTAGAATTTGAAAACCTTTTTCAAAAGTTCTTTTGTTTATCGACGTATTCAGACATTTTATCTATTGCAAACTTTCTATCCCGTAACGATAAAAAAAAAACAATAAAAAACAATAATAAAAAAACAATAATTTTCATATGAATAATCATCATTTTAAAAGTTTTTAACGGCCATCCTTTCTCAAAACAATTATGGAATTTATTTACTCAATATTCCTCGAAGATACTTTTTTTTATCTTTGTACCCAACCTTGAAGCTGTTCCAAGTTTGAAGCGTGTATTTGCGTATTATCAAATTTATGAATAAATAAGTTAAACTAATACAGGTAGAAAACGTGCCCAAATGAGACACGATTACATTACCGAGAAGTATGACAAAAATTAAAACTATTGCTGTCCCGTTAACGAAGGTGACCAAAGTTGCTATTAATAATCTAAAATAATAAAATTTATCTTAAATGTAAATCTAATTAATATATTTATCATTTTGAAGAATCTTCAAAACTGCTAAATTTATCTTCAAAACTGCTAATTTTAACTCGACATTATTTTTAAATTGTTTTGAACGCCACTGCTATGACTTTTTTGTGTTCTTTAAAAACGATAAGCTACAGAAGCATCAAACTTATTTGGATTTGAGCGACTGTTCCGGATTGTCCACTTAACTCTGTTTTTGCCACTTTTTGGCTTTTAACCGTCCATGATTGCCTAAATACCCACTTAATTGAAACTAGTGGTACCCGCACGGCTTTGCCCGTTGTAGAAAATTAAAAGGTCATTTGGTTCCCCTGTGTATTTACAAATAATGGGCGATCAATTTCTCGAAGATTGGCAACGCTCATTCACTCTCCCATTCCACGTCATGATAATTTCAAAATTTACTTGTCCATCTTATGATAATTTTACTCCGGAAAATGTTCTTAAAATTGAAATTGAAAAAGAACAAACTCGAATTTTCGAAAAATTGCTTCGAGGTGCACAACCCATGCTACTAACTAACTTTGTGCCAAATTTCATGAAAATCGGCCAAACGGTCTAGGCGCTATGCGCGTCACAGAGATCCAGCCATCCAGACAGAGAGACTTTCAGCTTTATTATTAGTAAAGATTGAACTCAGGGACTCACCGGCTTGCAGCCAATGCAGTTCTGGACTTTTAATGAACCGTACATTTGGAAACGTGCATTGCACTTATAAATTTCAATTGTATTGTCTGAAAATATTGAGAAGTCGGAAGGCGAATTACTTTGTGTTAATGCCTGGAACTAGTATAAATAAATAACTCATTTGGTTTTAAATATATTTGCTTTTATATTTTAATTATCAGTGAAAAAATCCCAAATGTATGTTCATTTGAATACCTTTTCAAACTGTTTCTTTCTAACAAGTTAATAATACTTTGAAAAATATTGTTAAACTAATAATGATCTCTTATTCTACAATTGCATAAAAGCAAATACATCATAGAATTTTATGTAACACAAAACCCAGGAAATTTTTCAAAAACATTTTTCTTCCCTGTGGAGGATACATTTAAAAAAATGTCTCAACAAGCGCAAAAATTCTTCATTTGGTTCTCCATTTTCAAAAATGATTTGGTATTTAAATTTTTTACAAGGTGTATTTCTCGACGAAACTTTAAGGAAAACACACCGCTTTGTTCCCTTAGGGAAATTGGAGCTGAACTTGGGTAAAGTAAGCAAAACATTGCATTATAAATGCCATAACTAGTAAAAGAAAAAAACTCTGTGAAACGCTGTTTTTGCATTCAAAGACAAATAAAAATGCAAATACATGCAATTGATACCTACATTTCAAAGCGAAAGGGCTGTTTTTGTGTTTTTCCATAGTCAAAATATCTATGCATTTCAACTTTTTATTAAGCTTATGATAAAATAAACGTAACAACAAAAAATGTGAAACAGTATTTTGATAATGTAACTCGTCAGAATGTATAAATGTTCGAAAGGAAATACAGCGAAAATAGAGTAAATTTGAAATTTAAAAGTCGTCTCTTTATACAGGCAATGTATTCCTCCATCTGGCTTACATCTTAAACTAAAAGATTTTCCTTTATAAAAATTCAGTGTTAGAGCAATATTTGCCCAGCTTAATATTCAAAATGTTTTTTATGTGTGTTTCGGTTATTTTAAGAGGGAAAAGTTGTTTTCAGTTTTCTACGCTTTGGGCATATTGTTATCAGAGCAATTTTAGATACGAAAATGTGTTAATTTCGACAAGAAATGGAGCCATCATATGAATGAAAAATATTGCGAAGTAAAAATAATTTAAAAAGAAAAATGTATAATACAGAGTATCGCAAAAGTCTTTGACACATTAAAAAAAATCATAGAAAAGCAACGAGCTGTCGTTTGAATGTGCGGTGTGAACAAGAATTCTTCACAGGTCAATAATGTTTTTCTGACATCGTTATAAAATACGAACAACTTCAAAATTGTGTCTAACGGTGTCCCTGTGCCGTCTCAGTAAAAAACACAAACGTAATGTGAGTTAAATGACGAAGTATCAAACAAGCTTTGTGCTACAATATGATTAAATTGAAAAACCAACATAATGTGAGTTGTTTCATCATTTTAGTAAATAGAAATTAAGTTTAACGGTGTCCCTGTACCATCACTGTAAGAAAATCAAACGTAATGTGAGTTGATTAAATTGAAAAGCCAACCTAAATAAAGCGCAAATGAACATGAAAACACAACAAATAGCTCCTTCAAGGCTACAATGAATCATCTTCATCAGTGCAAAAAAGCTCAACACTCAACCAGAAAGTCGCGAGAGATCTGACGTCAACCTCGTGGACACCTGTTTTTATACCAAATGGGCCAACCAATAGGAGTTCACAATACAAGACGACAAACAACCAATCAGCGAATGACAAGTCAACCCCGTGGCGTGCAGCCGGAGGGAGAGACATCCAATAAGAATCCAGGAAACAAAAAGAGGGAGAGGAAACGAACAACTCGAAAAAGCAATTATAAAAAGTGCTTCCAAATATCTAGAAAAAATGGAGCGCTGGAAAAATCATTGACTAGAGAATGAAAATATTTCCAAATATAGTAAGTTTCCCAGAAATCAAGATCATAGACCGAAGAATATTTACAAATAATTTTGGCAGATGAAAAATAAAAACAGTGGCCTTAAGTCAAACAATGCTGAACGATGAAAGAACTAGCAAGTTCTTTATGTTTAACATAATTTTCATGCTCTTTCAGACGGTGCTTGACTGTATTGTGAGTTGTTGACAATTGTAATGTAACTTGTTTTATCATTTTAGTAAATGAAAATTAAGTTTAACGGTGTCCCTGTACCGTCACAGTAAGAAAATCAAACGTAATGTGAGTTGTTTCATCATTTTAGTAAATATAAATTAAGTTTAACGGTATCCATGTACCGTCACAGTAACAAAATCAAACGTAATGTGAGATGTTTTATATTTTAGTAAATATAAATTAAGTTTAACGGTGTCCCTGTACCGGCACAGCAACGAAATCAAACGTAATATAAGTTATTTTTATCATTTGAGTAAATAGAGAGCTATACCTTTCATTATCAGAGTACCAGTCTGTACCGTATGTTGCTCGATCAAAATCTAAACAGTACTGAAGCTCATCTCATGTTCTAGCTAGCATGTACTGTGGAACAGTTAACCCTATTTGGGTAATTCTCATTTTCTAATGGTCAATGCTAGGAGTGCCACACGACTTGGCACAAATAAAAACAGAAATATTCGTGACGCTCTGAAGTATTCTTGTGCAAGCGGCTTATTAATGTGGCAATTTGTTACTTTTCTATGAATTTTTAAATGTTTCAAGGACATTTCGGACACCCTGCACTGTAAAGACGATTCAGAAACGTTCCTAGAAAAGAATGGGCAGCCGATGTCCGCATTTTCTGCCAGTAACATATCTTGCAAAAACCAGGAACGTTTTCCTCTAAAAGTCAGTAACCTTTCTGAAATTATCCGTGAAGACTCCCGAAAAATTCAGAAATCTTCCCGTTGAAAGCCAGTCGTGCCTCTCTAAAGAGTCTGTAAAGAACCAGTCGTGTCTCTGTAGAGTAAACTTAAGATGGTATAATATGATAGCTTTGCACTTTCCTGATTTATCAAGAAGTCTTCAAAAGCAGTATTGCAAACATGGAGTTAAGACAGACATCCAAGCAAGTATCAATAATTTTACTCGCCTGCAAAGTTACGTAGACCATGAACTCATTTGCTCCCCTTGGAAGCTTACCGAGAATGGACGGGCCGTAATCGAAGTGAAGCTGATAAACTTTATAAATACGCTCAGTTAATCTGTAAACTGGGAGCTAAAACTATTTTTCACATTGAAAAGTCTGCATTCGTGCAACTTGTAGCATTCAGAAAGCTTTTTTGATAATGATACTTGAATTTTCCAGCAAGTGGATAAGAATCATTGAGATCCTGAAACGTAACAAGGAAATACTCAGTGACGTTTCGGAATTTTTTTTAGTGTGTACTAAAAGTAAAATGAAAACCATTTAAAGCACCACAAATTTAATACAACGAGAAAAACGAAAAGGGTTAAGAGCTTAGAGCGGAATTATAAATGCAGGAGCAAGTCCAATCATTGGCTTAGCAAACGCTTGCGCTAAGTCTCAAGTCACGTGACTTAACAAAGACAAATGGTTGACGCGTTTTGCTGGAAACTAGCGAAATAAACCTGATTTCTTCCAATGCTTCGCTTTTAAATCTCCATTTTATCTCTCGATGGTTTAAAGGTTTCAAAGAAACACTTTTTGCAATGTAAAGGATAAGAACAAGGGTAAAAAACAATAATAAAGATACAATGAAATAAAATACACTTAACAAATTAGGATATCGTTTGAATTCAATAACAGAGGAAAAAAGCTATTTGAAACGTAATAGCTCCTGCAGTGGAAAATTACTGCATCATTAGAACAACGAATCTAAAGTGAATTTAGTAACAACTTTTACTTTGTTTGGCTAATATAATTAAAAGATAGGTAAATTAATGGTAGCGATAAGTAATTAAATTCAGGAAATTTGGTAATAAAATAAAAACAAATAAAATTTGGAATTTCTATGTCACAAACAAGGTACAATTGAAAGCGTAAATGCGTTCCGCCCGAAATAAAAGAATATCTGAAATTCGAATCCCTCGAACGAGCTTAGGGAGTTTAAATAGTAATTATATCCAGAGAGCTTTAAAGTCAATTATAAATTAAAGAAACGTTTCTAAAAAACATAATATCTAATCAGGCAATTCAATTAAATTAACAAGAAAAAATATAAGCGCGCTTTGAAAATTATTTCGTTGAGAAAAAAAATATTATTTACGTTTCTGAAAAAATATTTGTTTTTAATGAAATAAAATAAAATCTCTATGTTCTTAATTACCAGTTTTTTTTTTTTTTTTGGTGATTTAATAAACTAATAGGAAAACTATAAGACGATCGAAAGGAATAAGTTACGCGAAGAAGAAAAATATGTAATAGAGTTAAATAAATTTAATGGCACAGCATATGACTCAATTTTTAGCTATTTCAACTTATTTGATGACAGTCATTACTATAATATGTACCTCTTATGTACAGTCATAGAAAAAAAAACGAAACACTCGATCGTATTCAAAGACTATTAACACTAGAAACACGTGTAAGGTGTCATTGTTTCAGAAATAAAAAGTTCTACATAATTATGGTAAAAAATTGTTGTTAAGGGGTCGTCTTCATATTAAAACGAGCATCAACTTCAAATTTTTCAATGAGAACCCCCTTTTTTTATCACATATTTGTAATCAGCACCCTTTTTTAACTTTGTATGCAAAGTTTTGTTTGATTCGATCCAGCCGTTACTTCAGAATCGAATTTTGAAAAATTCCTTTCGTAATGTCAAAACGTATTTTGATATTTTTACTCATAACACAAAAACTAGATTAGGCACGGCAAAGATTGTTTTTTTATATCAAAATATGAATCAACCCAATAATAAATATATAATTTACAACACCTAAAATGTAATTTTAGTTTTTTTATGAATTATTTTAATATTTTTTGAAAAAAATATGATCTGAAACTATATTAAATTTTAACAGAGAAACAATCTAGAGGAGCTTTTATGTAGGAATCCAAAATTTGAGCTCAAAATATTCAGTAGTTTTTGCGCTATGCTTAAAAATTCATTTTTTCCTACTTTAGGGGACCGTATACTTTTTTAAAACAGAAATTATGAAAGTTGGTTTCTTCATGAAAAAAGAAAAAAATTGTTCAACAAAATAAGCAAACCAATTATAACGTGATTTTTCTATATTAGAGGTTGCCGTCTATGAATTTTTTAAATGTATAAATTTTTTCGCTGTCTCTGCAGAAGAACAACACAGTATTGCAACCGTCAGTTTTTTGTGGATATCGTTCAGACGTCAATGTTTAAATAATGCGAAACACTACTTCATTGTCTAATAAAAGAATATTTTATAGAACTTTTTAAATTAAAAGCTACACTTAAAATACTTCTGTTTTTTTTTCTTTTCTTTTTTTTTTTTTTTTTTTGAGCAATCACGATTGCTTTTTGTTCTCATTTGACTGTTTTTGATGTTCCGTGCCTTTTTTAGCTTGGACCAGAAGCCTCTGCAGCACCACCGCCCACCGTCCTCTGCAGGCGGCGCGGCGCGGCTGCTCCGGTCTTGAGCAATCCGCTTCTCCTGGTCGGAGGCATCCATGTCCTACACACACACACACACTCACACACGCCTACGTGCATACACACAGGTCTACGCACACACACAAGCCTACACTCTTACACACACAACTATGCGCACGTAACCGCCCAGGAGGAGAGGCAGGCTTGGGGGGGGGGGGGACAGGAGCTGTTTCCAGAAACAATAACTCCAATGAGTAGGGTCCCAGTTCATGATTGCGAAAAACATAATTTGAATTCAAAATTTCAGAATTCAAATTAATTTAAATTTTTTATTTTATCCTGGACGGTTACGTGTGCATAGTTGTGTGTGTAAGTGAAGTAGGCTTGTGTACGTGCATAGACCTGTGTGTATGCACGTAGGCGTGTGTGAGTGTATGAGCGCGCGTGTGTGTAGGACATGGACGCCATCGACCAAGAGAAACGGATTCCAGGAGGCAGTGCTCGGAGTCGCGCCTGCAGAGGCCGGTGGGCGGTGGTGCTGATCAAGCGGAAAAAGGAACCACAACATCAAGGACGGTGAAATGAAAGCAATAAGCAATCGTGATTGATCAAAAAACTTAACATGCACAACTTTTTCACAGAAACATACAACAAAACCTCATTGTCTTGCTAGTCATGTTGCAATAGACAGTATAGAATTAATGGCTCTTTCCGGTGATAATTTACTAAAAGGAAAAATTATTGCCTTGCCAAAATCGGGAAAAAGCACTCGAAAAATAGCCAACAGTGTGAAGTTTCGACTTTAACAGTATTCAGATGGGTGAAAAATATTTGCTCTTAGATGAATTTACTGGTTTTTAGAAATTATTACTATTATTATTATTTTTTGTATAGTGTTTGAATAATTTTCAATGTGTTAAGATGTAAGAAGGGAAATGTCAGTCGCATTAGTAGACCGCGTGCTTTGAGCTGTATTCTGCACAAAAGTAGTAGTTGTAGCTAATTGTGAACTTTTTTTTTTTTTTTTTTGACTTCATCAAAGATTTAACAAAACATTAATTTGCGTGTTAGATTAAGTTGAGTTTTTGTCTATTCTTAACTGTAATTAAAATACTTATTTTTCTATTTACTTTCTCGGTCATTTTGTCCGTGTATTTCCATTAAAATCATCCTCGCAAGAAAAAGATAAAATTTCAAATTATTTTCATTTTTGAATAACATGGAAAAATATCGACGAAAAAAGAGTTATAATAAATTATTGTTATCAACTACTATATGCCTATCTTATTAAATGCATGTTTTTCAGAATCCAATATCTAAATATTCGGCTCCAACTTTATGACACTGGAATTAATCCTACTTTCTGATCTTAATCTTAAAGCAAACATCGGGCCACACGCACCAACTTCAAAGGCTGAACGTGGCCCGCGTCTTCACTGCGATATAATTACCCCATTCGATGGCTACTGTGAGTCTTAATAATGAGCACAACTGCCCTGAATTAGCTATAACCAAACACTGAAGCAGGTGTCATGTCATTGAAGCTGAGAGTGCCTACAAACTGGTGGATGAAGAAAATTTATCTCACCAGTGAGATGCCTTAAACATACAGCAGATAAATTTACTTTACCTACCAGTTTATTCGAACTCTCAGCTTCAATAAGGTGACTTCTGCCTCTCCCACGATTAGTTTCGATTCCAGTCTGAGAAATCTACAGCGAGGACGAAATTGTAGTCTCGGCTGGATAGTTCAATCCACCTGTCGGGTATGCTGCGTATAGTATTGCAATACGTGCGCCAGCCTGATTCCTGATATTACAAAAAATGTTAGTTCGCAGGTATATAGTACGCGAAACAAAATCAAATAATGCTAAGTTTTGTTTGTAATGTTGTAAAATCGGAGAAATGACAAGAAGTCGGATTTCGGTTCACCTTGGTTTAAGCTAAAATAACTTTTGTCTTTTTAAATTACGGATTGGACCATCTCGAATCTTGTTGCTAGAAACAGCATTGGGAAATTACTTTCCTAAATTGCTTTTAAGAGACATTACATGTTTAACTAAAACCGCCGATTGTGTTATGCTTTTTAAATAATACCACGCATTATGATCTTTATCATCAAATTTGGATTTGAAACAAAGTCTCTTTTTGAAGTCTCTTTACAAAAAAGCCGCTAGAACTATTACTGTGTTTGTCCACTGTGTTAATTCAAATAACCAAATTTTTCCCAAATAAAGTTCGAGTATGAACGGTTTGCTTATTAACGGGTAATTATATTCTGTTTCTGTTTTATTTTTTAGATTGATACTTCGTTCATTGTATGTATTTACAGCAAATTTTCACGGAATAAATTGACCTTGCTTCGCTCGAGTCTCCAATCTATTTAATGCTGCGTCTTACCACGTAGTGCGGTACATTTTTTATATTTTTGTGTTCGATGACCCAAACTTCTGCCGATGTTCTGCGAAATTAAAAACGCACAATTCCATTTTACATCAAAAGACTTTCTGTTCATTCCAAAATAAACCTGCAACATAGGTGCAATACATTTTTCAAACATATTCACATCATATTCCTAGTTATAAGGTTGCATATTTACATTTCTATGAGGCTAATTTGCTGAATGATTATATAAGCAATCCAATAGGTTCATATTAGAAAAGGCAAAAAGTTCCGTTACTTTTAATTTGTCATTATTCGATTTACTAAACAACGATCTATACGATGGACCCGCCAAACCCCATCCATCTTTCTTAGATTAATCCAGATAGACAAAAATCAATAAATATTTAAATATTTTAACTTTTTTTTCAAAAAAAAAAAAAAAAGTTTTCGACTGTAAATCGCTTTTTGCCGCTACATAATCGGCTAAAAAGTATCGAATTACGGAAAAAAAAGAGAACTTCAAAAAATCATGAATTGAGCTGTATAATCTCGATTTTTTAAGTGCTTACATTCCGTTTAAGCCGTGACCTTGAAAGAAGCGTTTTCAATGTGGTGACGGTCCCTAAAACGTTTTTCGTTAATAACTCCTGTTCTACTGCACGGAATGCAGTGAAATTTCGTACCCTGGCTGTATTTTGCGGTCTAAACATAATTATGTAGCAAAAATTAGGGGTTCCCATTCGAAAATCAAGAGTTGGTACTCATTTTGCTTTGTATATGGTCCCTTATCAAAATTTTGCCTACGTAGTTTTAAAGAAGACTTTAAACCAAGTCGGATGACACCTTTCTTTACTTCCTAGCATGTATAATGGCTGAATAATTAAAAGTGTTTCGTTTTTTTTTTTCTATGACTGTACCTACAGTAATTGCGGTAATACAAAATGACGACTAAAATGAAAATTTTATTGTAAAACTTTGGTTTATGATTAAATTACGTTAAGAATATCACAATATAGCGTTCATTAATACGCAAGTTTCGGCAAAGATGAGCAAAAGCTTTTGAACTCGTTAGTAAATATTTAATGCATGGGATACCGAAACTTTTTTATACAAATTAAAGAGTAGTTTATGAGGTGGTTTAAAGTTCAGTAGGTATCAAAAAGTGTATATTGTATCGTTTTGTACAGATAATGAAAATCATGCACTTCTTTATCGATAAATATTCAAATTTGCTTTAGGATAAAACGCTGCATCATTTATGAGATTTGACGTTTTATGACGAGATGTACGAATGATGAATATTCATATGCCTGAGAGCAATTAAATAAAATTTGTCTTTTTTTCACAAAAAACACCTAAATTTTAACAAGAAAGTAATTTTTTCATGTGTGCATTAAAAGTGTTAAGATATTAGAAATTCGTTTTAAATGTAGACATGCATTTCTTTATTTCTTTTATAATTTTACAAAACTCACAGCTCTAGCGAATAATTGGTTGACATGAAATCCAAAATATGACGTACCATAATTTGTTGAACAGGCCTTCAAATCATTTTCACTTTGATAAATTCATACAGCAAATTAATTAAACGTATTATCAAAGGTGTAGTAAATTCAATTACCTCTTTGCTTCCAAAACAAAGATTGGACAGTTGGGCATTCAGGAATTATGCTAATTACAAGGTAGAATGGTCTAAATTACTCCTATCTATTCATAAAAACCTTTCAGTCAGTTAAGTTATTAACAGCGTCGCACACTCAAGAGGTTTCAAACAGTTCATAGAAATTATTTATAGTCCTAATCACGTTTCGGTTAAATCACCGAATTACCAAATTTTAAATTTAATGAGAGGAAAAAAATCAAGCTGCAATTTAGTGCTGACATATACTGTTTGCTGTAATACATATAGTTTTCTGTGCAAAGTATGGAATTATCAAATAAATGAAACTTGAATTGCAAATGAACCATAGTTAAAATCTCAGAATCTGTGGTGGTAAGTATATTATTGCGTTGTTTGGTTTACCATGAGTTTTAATGAATTTGAGCTCGTGCGTTGGTCACTGGGGCATTATTGGGATTAAAACGTTTTAATTTGGAGAGACAAAAAGAAAAATTATATATATATATGTTTTTAATAAGCTGACAACATAATAATTCATGCTCATTCTATGTAACCCTGCCCTCTGATGGAGAGTTCGAAAAGAGGGGAGACGCTTGTTTATGGTCCGCGAAGGCGGACGAATGTTTCCCGCATGTGCTATGTTTTGTGCTTTATTGTTAACTAGCCGCCTGTGGCGAACAGCTGGTCCGCCTTTTTACGCCATTCGCCTTTTTACGCCAGGGGTGCCGCCTTCGGCGGCTGCTTAAACAATTCAGCGACGACATTAATCAATGTTTTTCTCTATAAATCATTATTATCATTCTTTTTTTTTACGCCAATGTTGCCGCCTTCGGCGGCTGCTTAAATAAATTTCGTGGCGGTGTCAATCAATCTATATCTATCTATATCATTAATAATTTGAATAAAATATTTTCTAGATCTGTCTCCAGTTTCGCGGTTTAAAATATTTTTAAAGGAGGGGGAGGGGAGACACAAGCGACGTACTCTTCATGCAAATTTTGTCGAAAAATAACAAAAAGCACTTCCACTTTTATGTGAAAGCATTGTTTTTTCAAAGTCATGGTGTATGTGGGGGAGGGAGGGGGGCATTGACACCCAATGTGCAAGCAGCCACCTACGGCGGCTGTTTGGCTAACTTGTCATTTACCTTTTTACTTCAAGTTTGCCGCCTTCGGCGGTTGTTTAAATAAATTTGGCAGCAGTATTAATCAATCCATCTCTATCTTTTTTTTTGTGCCATTCATATTTTTACGCCAAGATTGCCGCCTTCGGCGGCTATCTACCTTTACAATCTATCTTTACATTTTCTTATCCATCTCTATTTATTTTGACCTCCTCACCCATTTTCTAATAAAAACAAAGAACACTCAAAAAACCGCTTTTTTTATTTAAGTAGAGCAAAAAAAAAAGAAAGAAAAGCTCAAATTCCCCGTAGTGTGCACAAAGTAGCGTTTAACAAAGATAAAAAAAAAATCTCGCTGTTTTTATTGAATTAATGCGCACAACTATGAAATGTAACGTAATATAGATACAGCGAAAGGTCCAGCTTGGGGGGGGGGATGGAAAAAGAAATAAATGTAATTCCTAAATAAAACAAAAAAAAAAGGAAAGAAAAAAAGCAAGCGCTGCCGAAAAAACACGTGGTCATCACGTCAGAAAATGTAGAAGTAAGCTATATAGTACAAAAAAAAGATTAACATTGCTTGCGATTAAGATTCCATCGTAAATATCGAATCGAAACCCAAGTAGTGACGTCACAGGCATAAAAGATTGAAGAACGCTTTTTTCGACTGATGCGTGAAAGGACATGATGTGTTCAGCATTAAAAAAATTGTAAAAAAAAAAAACTATTGCGTATTTTTAAGAACTTTTTTCTTCTGAAGAGGGCGAAATGTTTTTACTATTACCAACTTAAATTTCAGAAATGAGGCTTTGATACTTCTCGCAGGATGATATTAGAAAAAAATAAAACCCAGGAAAACATGCAAATTAAAGGTTTTTTCAAAAATTCATAAAAAATACAAAAATTGCTCTATCTTAAAAAATTTTTTGTTCATCATATTTAAAATTAAATTTCCGACACTATAGTACCAAAAATATTTGTCTGGCGCGATTGGTTCGGGGTCTGTGAGGTTAAAAGTACTAAAAAGTGCTAAAAATCACATAAAACATTAAATAACTTTTTTTCTAATTAAAATATCAAAAATCGAAGCCCGAGGTGCACAACTTCAGCAAAACCTACACCTGTATACCAAATTTCATCTTTCTAGGCCTTACCGTTTTCCCGGGATGCGCGCCACACACACACAAGCATCTTATTTTATTATATGTATAGAAGATAAATAATGTTCTGTGTCGTCACCTAGTCATTGGAACGGATCACACTATGATGGGGCGGTATCATTCAAATGCCCTTAGACACCTCCGCTGTTCTGTGTCGTCACCTAGTCATTGGAACGGATCACACTATGATGGGGCGGTATCATTCAAATGCCCTTAGACACCTCCGCAAATTCTACATATATGCGTTCATTAAATAAAATAATTGTAGAAAAAGGCTTCTCTTCTCTCTCTAAATAGAAAAATAGGCTACATAAATATCAGTATGATTATAGCATAACTCATATTGATGATTATTTATACAACATTTAAAAAAACTGTCCAAAGCTATAGTTATACAAATAATGCTACATCTCCACCACTGTACAACAATTCCATAAATGGCTTATGGATTTTATTATTTAACAGACTTACAGCAAGATAATTTATTTTTCTTTATCTCGTTTTCTTTATAACCGCTATAAGAGGAGAGGCCAACTTATCCGCCATTTTGTGTCCGAGACAGCTTTGGATCCAACCCTATTTCTAGTATTTATAAATAAGTAATAACATTTGCTGGTTGCTATGTCGTAAAACATTTGATGTTTAGTTGAGTAAAATGTCACTTAAGGTCAATCTAGAAAGATAACTTAATTCACAAATTGAAAAAAAAAAAGAAATATTTCAGGAAATGCTTGCTGTAATGAACGTCATTTCCTCTCCTAATTTGTTTTTCAACTTGTATCAATTATTTTTTTTTATTTGCAGAATAAAATAATCAAACATCAATCAGGCAACTCAGCTAAAGATTGAGCAAAAGTTTTTTGAAGCGATGCTTTTTTATAAAAACTAATTCTGTGCCACGGTGATTGTGGGAACCAGAATGTTGGACGAGACAGCCTCCCTTATATAGTGGCCTTAGTTTTCTTAATAGTAAATAACTTGACGTTAGGCGTTAATATTCAATGTTCTAAAATCAATCTAGTAGCTAATCCTCTGTAACTACTACTTAAATTGCTAATTACATGAATTGTTTTGATTATCGTATAAATAGTTGTTCAGACAGCTTTCATCAATCTCTAACGTGTTCCTTTGTTTTAAAAGGAATGCTCAAGTTTAAACTGCGACGTCTAATGATACCATGTGTAATCACTTTAAGAGTTATTCTGTAATTAATTGCTTGAAAGTTAAAACTTAAACTTTGAATCGGTGTCTGTGTAATCAAAAAATAAGATAGTCTAAATGCATTTAAGTCGATTTGTTCCGTGATGAAAGAACTGACTTAACTTAGTCGATTACGAAGGAATCTTTTAAGTGTAAGACAATACATTTTTCAAGTGCAATGTAATTTTTGTAGAAATGAATTAGATTATATGTTACTGATTAAATACTTGATTACTTGAGTGTAGTAGTACTTGAATGTAGTAAAAAAATTCGTACATCCGTATCAAACAACACATATATCATCGCTCACGTCAAAATATGAAACATGGTATGGTGTTATGTTTTAAAAAATTTAGAAAACTATAATTCGCATAAGATTTCAAAATGAATGAAATATAAAATTTATAGTTTAATTCAACTAAGTTGTTATTTTAATCTAAATAAAGTGAAATAAGAAAAATTATTTTTAAATTTAGCCAGTTTTTTTTTTTTTTTTTTTTTTTTTTTTTTAAAGATCGAAATGACGAAAGTATGAGTACGTTTTCGTGAAAATTCGTATAACTCCTTGCGCCACAATCAATCAATCAATCAATAAATGACTCTCAATAATGTAGTTAAATATAATGTTAAATAAATATATGTGTCCAATCTGCTTACGTTTTATAGATTCTTTCTGATGCTTTTACTTGCGTGTGTGTTTTTTTACTTCCTTTTACAAAAAAAGAAGAAGTAATTTATTCGCGAAAAATTTTTACTCAAAAATCGGCCTTAATTCCCATTTTCCTCACCCCCGAATGAATATTGAGTTCTTTTTTCGACCCGACCACACGTTTATATATGCCTAGGAACGTACAGACACCCGCAATATCCATTTTGATGATCCCCGAGTTAATTACAACGAGTTTTCTCGTGTCGTCCGTAAGTACGTATGTATGTGCGTATGTGTGTATGTGTGTATGTATCTCGCATAGCTCAAAAACGGTATGTCCTAAAAAGGTGAAATTTGATACGTAGACTCCTAGTGCAGTCTAGTTGTGCACCTTTCCTTTTGGTTGCATTCAGATATTCCTTAGAGGGTCTTTTACACCTTTTTGGGGGGAAATCTTAGTTAATTTCAATGCTTTAAGCTTCGATGTTTAGACTCCCGAAACAAAAATTAGAAACTGAAGTTGTATAGTAGTTAATATCTTTAGACCTTTCGGCTTCAAAAATGAAACCCAATATTTCTGCATAAAAAATTAAAAGTTCTATTACTGTTTTACATAGTTATCTCAGAATATTCTTGGTCAATTTTCATTTTTTTTTTCAAAATATTATCCAAACAATGTCGAAGTTTTAATTTTATTCGGCAATTAAAAAAAATTAATTCTATAGAAAAAAATACTGGAAGAAATATTTTGAAATATTCTAATATACTTATTTTTTTTTTCAAATTTGCCGAATAAAAGTTATAGTCAACAGTTTGAAAAGAAAAGGTCCAAATTTCATTACTTAATCTTGATCAGTTCTTTACTTAAACAAGTTTGAATGCAAATCAACAAAAATGATTATATCTTTCGTTGGAATAAGGATAGTAAGAAGATTCAAATGTCAATTTAAGCAGACCAAAACGGAAAAAATTTTTGAATGATTAAAAAAAATGCAAAATTTATGATTATTGTGTTCCGAACCCATTAAATAAAGGTTTTGGGATTTCCTGAAGCAAGATACTTAAGAAAACACACATGTATAGTTTTTAAAATTTATAAATCAATGATAATTCATGAATATTGCTAAAAGTAAAAAAAAAAAAATGATTTCTGACGAACTAAAGTTAACTTAGATAACACTATGTCTTACTCTATTATGTTGCAGATTTCAAAACAAATGAAAAACCCTAATAGTAACTTAACATTAAGAACATACTGCAGGTAGGTGCATGCTGGCTCAGCCGAATAACCGCTTGGAACAGGGATCACAAACCACCTTACACTGTAAAAAAATTCAGAAACATTACTGACTATTTCCGTGTTACCTTTCGGGATTTCAATGGTTTTTATCCCCTTCCTGGAAATATCAAGTATCATTCACAAAAAGTTTCCTGAATTGCTACAAGTTGCACAAATGCAGACTTCTCTCAGTTGTAAAAAATATTTTCGCTCCCAGTTTAAAGATTAATTGAGAGTATTTATAAGGTGTATCGGCTTCAGTTCGTTTACGGCTCGTCCATGCTGTTTAAACTCCCAAAGGGAGCGAATAAGTATGGACTTCGTAGCTTTGCAAGTGAGATGCTTGATACTTACTTGCAATTCTAGCTTACCTTTGGCCATGCTTGCAGTACTGCTTTTGGCACTGTCTTGATAAATCAGGAAGGTGCCAAGCTGTAATATTATCCCTACCAGAGATGACTTTTAACTTCCAGTGACACGAAGGCTTTAAACGGGAAGATTTCTGGATTTTTTAGGAAGGTTACTGAGTTTTAGCGGAAAACGTTCCTGGTTTTTGCGAGATATGTTACTGGCAGAAAGTGGGCACATCAGCTGCCTATTATTTTCCAGGAACGTTTCTGAATCGTTTTTACAGTGTATAGTCAGGGCGCCATTTCGAAAAGCGTGTTCCGAGGTATGAATAAAATGTTTTGACTGTTTTTGATAGCTTATGTTATGTACATTTCAGATCCGATTGATGCCACTTTGCCAGAGTTGAACATTTTGAGTAATTCAAGATGGCATCCAAGATGGCGCCCAAAACATTGAAAGTTTTGTTATGAAGCAACATTAACTTTTAATATAGTATTATACGATCGAACCCGCTATAGTGGACCGTCTGTGTACCCAGGGTTGTTCTAAAAAATTGATTGTGACTGGGCGAATATTCGTCACCCCCCCCCCTCGCCAAACACTTTTTTATAGAGCAAGATGAATATTTAAAGGCCTTCTTTTAAAACCCCGAAAATCGCATTAACAAAATGTTTTAGGGCTTGTAATCGTGTGATAGAAAAGTACCGAACGTTATCTTAACTTAATTTTTAAACATAGTTGAACAAGAAATCGTAAATGTATGTGTATCTCACGAAAGCAAATCTAATGTATGAGCATTTGAAAATTAATTTTGATAAAAAAATAATAATAATGATAATAATATTTTAGAAACTAAATAACAATGCATCAAAAATTTAGTTTACGGCTTCTTCTCATATTTTAGTTCATATTTTAGTGCCCGGGGGCATCGCCCCGCTCGCCCATCTCTTCCGGCGGCCGTGTGTGCACCCAGCAGTAAGTCCACTAAAACAGATGGTTTACTATAACCAAATCAGTATTTCCTTGCATAGTTTCCGACTGACTGCTGCCATCTTCAATATATTTGATAATTCTAACCTTATTCTCAATGGAAAATGTTTTGCGTTTTACAGAATTCAAAATTTATACATATATTGTCTGAATTCAATTCTAAGATAATGCAGAGAGTTACTGTAAAAACGGGGAAATTCATAGACTGTTCTACTTTCCGTTTTTCAAGGGTTGATTTGAGGGAACAAAAGGGTTATGACAAATTGCCTTTACACAAAGAAGAAAGTAATAGAAGAATCAGTCATGAAGTTGTAGATAGGGAGAAGTTAAGGAGAAAAATCTGGAATTGTGTATACAGCCTTTAAATCCATCAGAGCATCCTCAATAATTGGTAAACATTGTATCTGGAAAAATTGTAGCAGCTAAATCAGTTAATGTGGACAAAGCTTATGAAACGGCCGAGGTGGCAGTACATAAATTTCAAGAAAGTCTCCCAAGTAGATTTCACGTCAGTCAAAAAAAAATGGTTGTACGCATGGATGAGGATAAAGAGAGTGGCAAAATTCCAACTACGTTGCAGATGGACGCTTCTCTTTTATATTACAAAATCATTGCTCTCCAAGCAAACAGAGATATAAAAATGACTGATGTCTTAAAATACGAACTTTCTTCTGTGCCTCCATCTATGTTTAAAGGCAATGGAAACATGAGAGAGGTTGTTGGTATGTCTACTTTAATGAAAATTATGAGTGTGTCACAATCTAATGAAAGAAGTAAGCCACCGACCGGTTGTGCTTTACTGTGTGTTGTGCATTGGCCTGTAGGAGGGTCAGTGTATGATTTCCTAAAAAATTTCCTTGAAAAAATCACTCACATGTTGAAAGATGCTCATGTCCACCTGGTATTTGACAGATACAATGACTACAGCATCAAGAGTGCAACAAGAGCCAGTCGTGGGAAGAAAGTATCAAGGAAGTTTGTACTAACTGAAACGACACCACTTCCCCCACGAAATATAACGCTGTCCAATTACGACTCCAAGCGCCAATTGATATACAACTTTTATGTAACTTCTTTTCTACAAATGTTTGTAATGTCCCATTTGAGAACCGTTTGGTTGTTACTGGGCAAAATATTAAGCTATTTCAAGTACATAGGAGCAACCTCAGTCAAAGAACTGATTTAAAAACAAAACACGAAGAAGCAGACATTATAATGATCCAGCAACTAGCATCAGAAACTAAAATGAAAGAAAATTAAACTGTTCATGTTATATGTGACGACACTGATGTATTCGTGTTACTGTCATACTTCTACCATTGACTAGGTATGAAAAATGAAGTCTGTATGGTATCGTTAAAACCAGGAAGGACATCAGTAGACATCAAAGAAGCAGTTTCAAGATACAAAGATATAATTTTAAGTTTGCCAGTTGCTCATGCCCTGTCTGGCTGTGATTCTGTTGCTCCATTCTATGAGATAGGAAAGAAAATAGTTCTGAAGTGTACTCAGGCTGATAAACAGTTACGAAAATTGGGTCATAATTAAAGAATGCACAGCATTTATTGGTTCTTGTTATGGTGCTGAAGGGGTGCTACTAATATGACAGAAGTAAGAATTTCTCTTTGGGCAAAAAAAATTGATCAAACACAGCTACGAGCTTCTTCATTTGCTTCATTACCACCCACTTAGAGACTGCTTTGCCGAAAATGTAAAACGGGCTCACTTTCAAACTATTTTGCGGTTACCTGCAAACAGTCCATTATTTCTTCATCTAGATCCAACATCATTTGGTTGGCAAAAAGATGAAATCAACAAAGTTTTTTTTCCCATTGCCATTCCACAAAATACTCCAATTGCTCCAGACTATATTATAGTAGCATTGACGAAGTGTTCGTGCCGATCTGAACAATCTTGCATAACTATGAGATGTAGCTGTAAGGCAAATAATACTTCATGTAGTATAATGTGTCAATGCTTACATGAAGGGGAAAGGTGCTGCAATCCAAATAGTACCAATATAGCTCGCATTGTAAATGAAAGTGACTCTGAAGAAGAATTTCAGCTTGATTTGTACTTTACAACTATGTATCCTTGAGCTCATGTAACAATATCATATATATCTTTTTTATATCAACTTCGGTACCATCTTTTAAACTGCAACTTTAGAAACTAATCCTTAATGTTAACATTTGAAACATAGTTTCTTGATTTTTTATTTAAAGCATTACAACATATTTTTGACAACTTGATTCAATAAAGCTTTAAGTCAACATGCTTGCATGCATTTTTCACCAAAAATGACGTTTTATTCTGATTCCTCGACCTAAAAAACATATAAAAAGATATATCATATGATAAAATCGCTCCAAAACTAAATTTTCACCTTTTTGAGCGCCATCTTGGACGCCATCTTGAATTACTCAAATTGCTCAAATCTGGCAGAGTGGCATCAACCGGATATAAAATCTACACAACATAAGCATTCAAAAACAGTGAACAATTTTTATTCATACCTCAAAACAAGGTTACTCTATTTTTGAGCATTTGGGGCCCAGACTATTACGTACATATAAAATACCGCGAAAGCAATGACAGCATGCGTTAAAACCTTCGTCCACCTTCCCCCATTCTAGGCGGGTCATTGAGTATCAAGCACGTGTTCGAAGCATGAAGTTAATTAAGAGCTTTATAGATAGCAATAGCAACACATAACCTAAGCAAAGGTGTAATTCAGTGTACACAAATGTAAAGACATTACTGCATTATTGACTCATTATTTGCAACAGAAATAGTTGAGCATTTGTCTTTGTAGCAAAGAGTTGTAATTAAGTGTGCAAGTGCTCTCGCATAACGCATATTAATGTAAATCGAGCTAATTGTTCTTCATACAACTCGGAAACTTGAAACTCTAATTAAGTGAAAAAAATGAGTACATCACGGTGTAAAAAGAAACATGAGAGTAAAAATTCAACACACATTTCACAACACAGAATAATAGTTCAGTTTTGATGTCAGAATGCTTTGACTTCAGAAATTATTTTCACGCATTCAAACAAGACTTGATGTTATTAATCCTGATAAAATCTATATGATAAAAATGCGTCGGTTGTAAAAAAAAAAAGATGTTAATGAAGTAAACAAATGGCACGTGTAGTGAACATATATTCGGCTTATCCAAAATTCACACTATTTTGCTTTTTATTCTGCCAACTACAAAGAAACTGACTGGCTACCAAATGTTACTGTAATACAACTGACTGACTACCATAAGTTACTGCAATACAACTGACTGACTACCATAAGTTATTGCAATACAACTGACTAACTTCCATTAGTTATTGCAATACAACTGACTGACTACCATAAGTTGACAACTGACTAAGAAACTAATTGACTAACAAAAGTTACTGTAGTACACGAACACCAAAAAAATATAAATACGTTGTTCGATACACATAGTTTTCTTTGAATTGAGTAGCATTTATAACAACGGAAGTTTTAAATAAAACGTAAAACGTATCCTTTGCATTTGCGTAGAGAAAAAATTCAACCTTTTGGAAACATTGTCATCACCAATAACGAACTGGTTAACTTTTACCAGTTCTTTTTAGCTGTAAATTTGGTATTAAATATGCAACTGCTGTCGGCTGTGCGTTTTGAATAACCTGTTCTTGAATTTGAGAAATTGCTGCTGGAAACAATTATGTTTCTGGTTAGCGATGAGAGCTAATAAGTATCTTCAGTAAATTACCGCCCATTAGACAGGGCTAAAGCAGAAATACGTGAAATACACCGCTAGCTCAGTCATTTCCAGCCGAGGACTGCAGTTTCGTGCTTATTAGCACTCATCAGCCCGGCATAGGAAAGTGACTGAGCTGGAGATGGAAAACCTCTTAAGGAAGGAAGTATTCGCCAAGTAACCAAGTATTTGCACTCTTGGCTTCCTTAAGAGGTTTTCCATCTCCAGCTCAGTCACTTTCCTATGCCGGGCTGATGAGTGCTAATAAGCACGAAACTGCAGTCCTCGGCTTTAAATGACTGAGCTGGCGGTGTATTTCACGTAATATATATCTTTTTTTTTACAAATAGTTTCAACATTCTGTATATCAATACATACTATTGCAAATGTACAGGCATGTCTGTGTGTGTATAACCCTATCTCCTCCAAACTTCCAATATCTACGAGCCAAAATTCTGATACCGTTCTTTACAGGACATTCAGAGGAAGCCATCCCAATCTGTCTTACACCTTTAAACCTTAAGGGGAAGGTGATATGAGTGTAAAAAAATCTAGTTGAGTATTTATTGCAATCACGTCATCTTTATTTCCGTGGTATATTTTTGTGTCTTAGTTCAGTGAGTTTCAGTTAAGACAGTTTTAAAAGAAAAAAATCGTTACATGTAAACGCAAAACCGATACGTTGACGCTTACACTCAGGATAAATGCTGTAATAAAAGGAAAAAAAACATGGTATCAGTAAAATTTAAATATTTTATCTGTAAATTGACTCGTTTTCTCTTAACACACAGTGCCACGGGCTGAAATTGCGTTTACAATTATTTGTTATATTTTTCTAGAGTAAAAATAGGTCTAAGAAAACAATGAATTCGGAAAAGGTTTCACATTTTTTTTAGTTTTAATGGATTTGCACGCCTTAGAGTGTGCTGAGCTCATTTTTCAAATTTAAAGGAAATTATTGTCCACTCTATAACCGTTCATGTGTTGGTTGCCCTTGAACTGCATTTAAAGTATTTTGTAGCCTTGCAAGATTTGTTGTTATGACAACAAGAATCTGAGACATATTTTAATTCAAGGATTATAAGGCAGGTAATTGTAATTTAGATCACAACTTGTGGAGAATATTGGCTTATACTTTGATCTCTGATTGGGGAAAGCTGTGCTCAGTGACCTAGAGCATTAAGCACAAGCACGGTCTAAATTCATCTTCTATTGGAGCTTTTTTGGTCATACTGTCCTTACAGGTTTGTACAGAAACTACCAAATAGGATTGCCAATGGAAGATAGAACCAAGTGTTCTGGGAATCTCCAACCTAATGTGTGCTCCTGACATTTAGCACAACGATTAAATGCTGGATACGTGTCTAATGAATTTATGAGAACAAATGCCTTATATCTGAATAATGGGGGAAACAGAGTATTAGCATCTTTGTGATCGATGGAAAAATGTTGAAATAGAGCAAGTCTTTACCTGCAAAAACAATAAAAATTAAAAATAAGGATGCATGGAATCTATTTTCTCAGCTAAAAACACCGAATCGTTTTGTAGCCATGGTTACATGTCTGTGCGGTAAATGAAGGCTAATACAAAGTAACTTACATACCGCATCGGGACATGAATCAATATTCGTCATACTGCTTAGAAACTGAACTCTTAAGTAAAATTTCTCAAAACAATGAAATGTTCTTATTTTTAAAAACGCTCAATTCACGTTAAGAATGAGATTTTTTTCTTGAAAATAAGTTACAAAAATTTTAATTCACATTATAAACCCATACCACCACAAATGCACCCCTTTAAAATCTGTCCGAAGTTTGCTTCTCAATTGTTGTAAAACTCTTGACGACACGTTTGCGTACCGGCGAAGTAAAGAGTTGTAATTAAGTGCGCAAGTGCTCTCGCATAACGCATCTTAATATAAATCGAGATAATTGTTCTCTATACCACTCGGAAACTTGAAACTCTAATTAACTCCGAAGGGAATTCAAAGCCAATTACAAATTTAAAGCGTGTTTCTGCGACTAAAGACAATCTTCGCTGCGAAGCTCATTTCAATTTGGTGGTGCCAAGGGAACACAATGTTTCCAAAGTATTTCCCTCAAAATAAAATTTGAAATTTTCCACCGATGAAAAAAAAGTCTTATTAATTAAGTTCATTTAAAATTAAATGCACTTTTTGTTTATTGTTTTAAAGAAATGACTTATGAATGTTTTCGTTAAAATATTATTGGGAAAGTTTGTTTAAAAATTCAAAAGAACTGAGCTTGATAGGAAAAATATTTTTGCTTTTCTTTGCGAGTAATCATAATAGTTAAATAGTTACGTTATTTATACTTTCTATAATTTCTATATTTAAAAATATTTGTCATTCTTGATAAAAAAATTGTTTAGCCATGTTTTAATTCACGTTACTATTTTACTTAAATGACTTTGTTAACGAAGGTAAAACAATTTTAAACTAGCACTTATTTGTAAAAATTTTCAGACGGATGTTTCGTTGTCACAAGAAATTCCATTTGTAGTACTGGAAATTAGAGCGTGCGGAAGAAAAACATTTAAAAAATGGTCTTTTCGTCCCGAAGCTGGCATTTTCATATCGAATTTAATTGCAACCCCGAAGCACGTGACTCTTTTAAGAAAAATGCTACTATTAACGTAGTTATTTTCTTTTGAATTTTGTGCCTAGATATTTATTGCCTTTGCCAAGATATTTTTTGGCTTGATACTGAATGATTCAAAAATCAGTACATTTTTTTAAGTAACCCAATAACTATTGATTTTTTTTTTTTTTTTTTTTTTTTTTTGCAACAGTATGATTTGGTTTGCCCAGAATTGCTGAGAAACTTGCTAAAGTTATTTATTTATTTTTTTTGCTTGAAATTGGGCTCTAGAATGAAACTCATAGCCCTCTTTACTGAGAGTTGTTTAGCGATGCATTTCAAGCAGTATGTTACCGTTTCGTAACACATTCTTTACTTTGTGAGTCACATTTTCTACGCAGTAAAATTACAATTCATGACGTTCTTGAAAGAAAAAGCTGGTATTAAAAAAACACATTTATTGACACTATTTACATTTATCTAGTTTAAATTCTTTTAGTTAAAATGGTCAAATTCTTATGATATCACCTTCATCTTAATAAACAAAATCTTATTCTATTTTTACACTGTTGCCACAAGTCAAAAGTAAATTCTTTGGTGCCTCCAGGCAGAAAGGATGATCATTACTCGGTTCAAGGCCTATCTCCATCACAGTATTTGGCCCATGTAAACAATGTGAAACGCTATGAAAACATAAAGTCATATCTTACTTACTAGGAAGGCTAGCACTTCATTTAATGATATTTATTCATTAGTAAGTGGTGTCTAATTCGGTACAATTATGAAAAAAATGGGAGAGTTAAACGAAAATTTATACCCCATCATCAGATTCAGCGTTCTCGATAAATATATATGAATATTCTTTAAAATTACGTTCATACTATCCTCTTGTTACAGACACGAATAATTAAAGCCAAGTTGTTTTTTTTTTTTAAATTATTTTAATAAAGTTTTTTTTTTTTTTTAATTTTTAATACTTCTGTACTGTACTGTAACTCCTTAATTTTATGATAATAGAAGCATTAACAACTGTTAAAATATGAGTAGGGTCGTTGAAAAGTAAGAAACATTGGATCAATACTATTTATATAAATTGACCATTTTAAAAATCAAAAACAGTAATTGAGAGTGCTAAATTGTATCGTTAAAATGTAACTCTGCTAGAAACCATTGCCAGCTAGAAAGAATTACCATAATTTCATAACATTTATTGTTAATCAAATTAAGAGATTTAAAAGGCTAAGCATATATCTAATCCCAAGAAAACTCGCCATTTGATATCAATAGGTTAAGGTAATAAAACAGGAGTAATTCGAAATTTTCCATGTTTCCTGTAAAATAATGGAATTTAATTAAAAATTATGTTTAAAATATACTCAAAACGTAATGATAATCTTTCATGCTTTTCATGATTTTGAAATAAATTCCATTTGTTTCTGTCTGTCGCAATTTTTCAGGACAAGGGTGTCTGATATTTGTAACAGGTTTTTTTCTTTTTTTTTTTTTGTATTTAAGTCATAATAAAATAGATAAGTCATGTTATTCTCATTAGACTTGTGTTCACTTTCAGTTTTTAATTAATTCATTTTCAGTTTCCGAATTTTATAATCAATATTAAAATTACTTATTCAAATTTTTCTAAACATTGCTTCGCGTCGATGGAAAATAATTATAATTCATTGAAGGAGATAATTATACTAATGGGAAAACTTTAAGTGAAATGTTTTCAAAAGTATTTTCTTAAACGCAGAGTATTTTGAACAAAGTATGTGCTTTTGTTAAAATTTTAGAACTTTATGCATTTACTTGACACCTAAAAAATAACTAAATTCCTGTAATAAATAAATGATTCATTTTTGGGGGGGGGGGGGGGACTCAAACTAAAGGAAGGAAATAATAATCGCACACAATAACACTAATCTCTTCTTATCGAGAGCAAAACTATATAGTCTCGTGCATTGTCTTGTAAGTTTATGATGAACACGACAAAAAGTATCAGCAAAAAAATTTCATATTTTGTATGCATATTTAAATATTGAACGCATATACAGAAGATAATTAATACATACACAAGAAACTTGCTATTGAATACTTATTTTTACAGCAATTATAAGATAGTAATAAAAATATTCGAAAAAAAATCTTTTAGTTTTACTGTAGTATCTTACTTACTTATGAAGCGAAGATAAAATACAATCAAAAGTTAATCTAATTTCATACACTGTACAAACAGTTCAGAATCGTTAATGGAAAATAATAGGTAGCTAATGTACCCAATTTCTGTCAGCAACTTGTCTTTAAAAAACAGGAATTTCTCAGCTAAAATTCAGTAACCTTCCTGAAACCATTCTGGAATCTTTCGGCAAAGTTAAAAAATATCCCCGGCTAAAGCCAGTGATGCCGCTGGAACTTTCAGGAAAAACTTACGCTGGTTCAATGTAATACTTGCACTTTGCTATTTCACCAACAATGCTGTAAAAGTATTATTGCCAACACGGTTAAGATAGAGCCTCTTGAAAAAGACAGGCTGACTTATCAGACATTTTGGTTCCAAGACTAAATTGGATCCAACCTCGTTTCTAGTATTTATAAATAAGCTTTAATATTCGTTGGTTGCCAGGTCGTAAAGCAAATGATAAGTTGAGTAAAATGTCACTTAAGGTCAATCTAGGAAAAAAACTTTGTTCACAAATTCAACTAAAATCTATCGGGAAATGTTTACTGTAGTAAACTTCATTTTCACACCTTATTTTTTTTTATTTGTATTAATTAAATCGTCTTCATCTACAGAATAAAATAATCAAACATCAATCAAGCAACTCATCCAATATTAAGCTTGAACACCAGTTTTCGTCAATGAGGCTTTTGTACTAATACTATTTTTTTTGCCCGACAATTTTGAAATCAAAGTGTCGGGTAGGTCAGCTTCTCTAATATAGGAACCTTAGATCAAGACATAACTACAAATAACTACCGAAAACTCCTCTTGTCTGCAATTCTTGCAAAGAAGAGGAACACAGAGGGTTATACGCGCATATTAGGCTGGCAAGGTTACAGAGTCCAGAGACTTGTACGCGCTCATTAACTACTTAGTCAAACTTCCCGCTCTGACGGGTATCGAATGATCTACAGCCGATAAACTACATAAATACGCTTAGTTAATCTTTGGACTGGTAGTTAAATATTTTCTACAAGATTGAAAAGTCTGCATTCGTGTAACTTGTAGCAATTCAGGTAAATTTTGGGGAAAATCTTGATTTTCACAAGACATTCATAAAAAAACTGATAAATCACGGAACGTTTACCGGAAATAATTAGTGACGTTTTTTGGATTTTTTTTTCAGTTTATATGCTTCTTGTCAGTTAAGCAAATATGAAAGCAACCTTGATCAACATAGCATTATTTATTTTATTTATTTACTATTGCACTAAAAGTGAAATTTATATAAAAATAAAAAAGTGACTGCAAATGAGCAAAAAATATTAACGTTTTTTTCCTTACACTATTGAATTACATCTGCAGTAATATCTCACAATTGGGAATCCCTGCAAGACAAGAAAAGCTAGTCTAAGCCAAAATCATAATGCTTGTCACGTAAGTCCAAAGATAAACTAAATCCCTGGCGTTCCAGGATTGTTCTTTGAGCTCTGAACATTTATGGCCTTATCAGTGCAAAGATAATCTGTTCTTATGCACATTTACCCCAGAAAGAAACTTAAGTTATACAAAAACTATCGAGTTTAATAGTTTTGTCTTTCATAGAACAGTTTGAAAAAATGGTTAGAAATTAATTAGAATTTAATGTGTGAACTACTAGATTTTCCTTTGAATTATTATTATTATTACTAGAAAGTCGCTCGTCAAGGTATGACGGGTGAAAACTGCTTCTACTCTTCTGCATTTGAACGAAACCATTGCCTGTTTGACGATATTTTGATGGTAAAAATTTGGACCCTAACTTCAGTGGAATAACCCTAAATTCCAGCAGATAGTGTTAATTGTTGATCAATTTTTACGTTTCTTTATTCTCCTAAAATGACAGTCTTGCCAGTAAAGCACTTAAGTTACTGATTAAGGTGAAAAAACAACGTAAATAAAGCACAAATATTGGAGAAAATACAGCATATAGCTATTTCAAGGCTACAATGGAGCCTCTTCATCAGTGCAAAAAGCTCACCAACACAACCAAAAGTTGCGAGTGAACTGACAACAACCAAGTGGACACCGGTATTTAAACCAAAGAGGGCCAACCATTTTTTCAAATCAAAAAAATAGTTTCTCTATATATGTTCTTCATCAAAAGATTTTCCTAAAAAGTTTTTGAAGATTTCCCCGTAGGCGCTCATGTTATTTATTAATTAATTATTATTATTATTATTATTATTATTTTTTTTTTTTTTTTGAACTTTTCAAATGTTGAGAAAAAATTGTTCAAATCAAAAAGTGAAACATAGGAATGAGCTGTCCGCGCCAAGATCTTTAAAAAAAAGGGGGACAAAATGTTCGAATCGGACTATTCACTCAAGAGTTAATAGAGGGGGGGGAGGGGGTAAGACAGACAGACTGACCGACATTTTTCCCTTTCTCAAAACATTACATTCCAATTTTTAATTTTTCGATATTTATTAAATTATTATATTCTCTGACTTTTACTGGGAAAGTAGGCCAAAAGAGAATTACATCGCATATTGCGATTTTAATGTCGAAAAGACTGTTTAAAGACACTCGTGTCTCTGGAACCTTCAGGGAAAACTCATGTATGCTTAATATAATAGATTAGAGGCCCGTCTCGAACTTGTTCGAGTTAAAAAATTAACTGTCTTAAAAAAATATTATGCAGATTTGAATTTTTTTTTAATATTATGGTATACAACATTTTATGTTTCGTTTTTATTAGGTTTTGAAAAAAAATGGTACACTTCATTTCCTAATCTAAAGAGACAAAATTTTAAATAGGCATGAAATATATATACAAGCAATCATTTAGGGACCCACTGGAATAGTTTGATTAAAGTCACCGAAAAATGCGAAGATGTTATCTCTCATAGTGTTGTCTTAACCTTTCAGTTCGTTTAGAGTTTTATCCACGGCTTCTATAATGAAGCATTCTCTCATCGAACATCCGTCCTGCATTGTGGGGCTGACATCTTAAAGACGCTTTGCAAATGGCCCCTTTTTTCTCGTGAAACATACGGAGTCATTCTGAAGGGATACATTCAAAGCAGATTCAATCCAGAGTGGTCAAATGTTATCCCACTAAGTAAAATTGATGCAATTAAGTTAAAATAACTTGCAAACACATCGTTAGTCTTCTTGCTTATTTTGGCCAGTGTTCAATTTATTAAACTGTTTTTAGTTCCACCGGTTATGCAGATAAACATTACTTTTTATGTTTGTTTTACACTCTAATTGCAAATAATTCTGTGAGTTTAGGAACGGAGTTTGAAATCTGTATGTATCAGGTAAGTTTAGCTTCAAAGACTCCTCTAAAAGTCCGAGTTCTTTTCATGTTGCTTGATACGTTGACAAGATCTGTCCATTACCTGTCAAAAGACTTTAAAAAGGTATTGAACCGCGAAAATGTTCTAAAAAAATTATTAAGTGAAAAAAATCCGTTTAGCAAGTAGAATAAATGTGGGTTATTCTATTAAATGGTAAGTTTTTCTCAATCCCGGGATGTTTCAACCTCTTGTACTCGTTTTCAGTGAAAACCTTTTGAAAACCTTTTTTTTTTTTCTTTTTTTTTCAAATTTTTTTCGGATGGAATATTTGTAAGCTATGATTTTGTTGATGAAGATGATTTGGGGATGTATTTCTGATAAAGGTATTGGTGGGCTGCACTTTGTGCAAGGAACAGTAAACGCTCAGGTGTATATTTGCATTTTGGAGGAGAAATTGCTTCCTACAATCCGGGATCACTTTATTTCAGTGCCAAACGTCATTTTCCAGGATGATTTTGCTCCGTGCCATAGGAAAAAAACTGTAAGTAAAAATTTAAAAACCTTTCTCCTGCCATTAGACTTAAATTGACATGGGGTTAAGTAATTTTTTTCTCTAAACTCACACGCAGGTTCCGAAATGGAAAAATGAGCATGGGGTCAGCAGTTTGCCCTGGCCCGGAAACAGCCCCGATCTACGTAAACAATTATCGGATTCCACTTGTTAAATGTTTATTTCATTAGTTTTGCAGAATTTCATCGTTAATCGGTCGACCAAAACTTCTCACATAATCAAAATGTTGTTAAAATGCGAGGGTGATGCATTTTTTTTACCAGCACTGTAAGCATTCTGCGACCCTTAGTGGTTCACAATGTCGAATTATCCCTCCGCCTTCAGTTCAGAGAGCACCGTTGACTCTTCTGTCGCTACATGTGCGGCAGAGTTGGGCAAATTTTAATTGCATTGACAATTAAAGATTAACAATTGATTAATTGGTAAACGTAACCACAACAACTAACAATTGATCAATTGTAATTGTGGAAAATTACAATTAACAATTAATTAATTGTTAATTGTAGTTTACTACAGTTAACAATTAATTAATTGTTAGTTGTAGTTTACCACAATTAACAATTAATTAATTGTTAATTGTAGTTTACTACAATTAACAATTGTTAATTGCAGTTTACTACAGTTAACAATTGTCGATTGTTCTATGAAATTTAATTATAACTAACTCATAAAAAATTACTGGTTTTGTACAATATATTCTACAGACGACAGGTCTACCTGTTACGTGGACGCTAAACGGGTGCCATATTACTATCTATTTAAATACACATGTTAGCAACAAATAAAATATCAATAAAATATCAGTAATTTTCAGTAAATTACCGCCCAATAGCCAGGGCTAAAGCAGAAATATATGAAATACTCAAGTTGAACCGAACCATTGCTTCGGTCACTCGTCTGGTCTGCGCTAATTCTATATTAGCTACCAGTTTGTTTGGCACTCTTGGCTTCCTTAAGAAGTTTTCCATCTCCTGCTCGTGCATTATCCTATGCTTGGCTGAGGAGGGCTAATAAGCACGAAGCTGCAGACCTCGGCTGGAAATGACTGAGCTGGGGGTGAATTTCATGTTCAAGTAACTTTAAACCGAGTAATGAATTATTTACTGCAGCGTATGACTTTTCTCGAAAAAGGTATATTTCATTAATAATATTTTTTTTCGTATTAGTAAAAGTCCGAAGAATATTTGAGGGAAATTACAGAAATGCATCTTAACTACACGATTAAAAAAATAATAATAAATAAACAGCGGTTTCTGAGATCTTATGTCCCCTGTTATGTCCTTCTTTCTGATTTCCTCTGTTACAGGTTAAACTATAAAACAATGATTTGCACAATTTTAAAACACTGAATTAAAACACAATTATTTACGCGTGGGAAAAACTTGCCAAGACGAGAATAGTTCACGCGGCGAGCGAACAATCAGCACTGAACGAAAATACGAATTCGAATAATACTATGAACTCTGTACGCTGCGCTGTACCTATTGACACATTAAGTTAATTGTTAGTTTTAATTGTTTAAAAAAACAAGTTAAAAAATTAATTGCAATTCTTTTAATTGTGAAAAGCGATTAACGTGCATTAATCTAATTAAATTAATTGCAAAGTGCAATTAATAGTTTAATTTCAATTGATTTAATTGCAATTAATTCAATTGCAATTAATTTAATTGCGGTTATTTTTTAATCAACTAATAAGGCAATTAATATAATAATTGATTAATGCCCAACACTGATGTGCGGTACAATCGGTGTTTGTTTTTACGTTTATAACAATAAAACGGTACCAAACATAAACTGAGTGCGAAGACAAACTATTGGTTTAAAAAAAATAGTTTAAGTACGTGTATGCATAATACTTAGCCTATGTCACTCAGTAGGAATGCTCCTTTCATATAGTGAAAGAATTTTTCAAATTGCTGCAATGGTTCCGAAGATTACTTCAGACATATAAACATACAAAAGTCAATCCTCTATCTTTATAATATTAGTATAGATACAGATTTTCAGTTTGCCGCGGTACCATAAACGCTCGAAATGCAACTCTGCAAACTGTCCAATGCTGTGCCTGATTTGCAATTACGTAACGACAATCTAATTTCTCCTGCTTTTGTTGCTCTATTTGCGAGTTTAGTGCATCTAAACAGAAGCCGATACACATTAAAATACGATCAGTTAATCTTTAAACTGGCAGCTGAAAATATTTTTCACAAAAGGAGTGTCTTCACCAGTTTTTTTTTACTTGCAAATCTGGTGTAAAAATAGAATCATATATGATCGTAGGTTCGTATTTAATTTCCTTCGAGAGATTCATGAATTTGCTGCCGGGAACACTAGTGCTTCAAGGTAGCAATGATAATTTAAGTAGTGTTTGGTTACAATTATTTCAATACGGTTTGTACTCGTCCATGCTATTAAAATCTCTGCGCTTCTGTCTGCCAGTATTGTAGAGAAAGAAGTCAGCATTCGTGCACATTTTGAAATAGTTTGACAACGATACTGGATTTTCACAGGAAGTGGATGATAAACTGGGAAATCTCGAAACGTTCAAAGGAGATAATCAGTAACGTGTCAGATTTTTTTAAGGGTACCTAGTTCAAAATCAAGTGGACCGCTTCCAATTCCTGTTTATCCGCCATTTCTTCGTAATCAATTCATTCGGGCAAATAATTTTTAAGTTTGGGTGTTTTGAAATCGAGATAATTATATCCTCCATACATTCCCGTTCGATAGCATAGCTGTTAAATTTAAAAGCGGTAAACAACTAGATGAATTGAATTCGCAGTGAAAAAATATACGGTTATTTCTGAACATATGTTTCACAGATTTACCGCTTACGCCAAAGGACGCATCCGGAAACTTCCCAAGGAGGGGGCAATTGATTTTTTTACTTTCCTCATACTACGCATTTAATCAAGGACGGGTCCAGAAAGTATTAAGGAGGGGGCTATTGATTTCATATACTTAACCTTTTTATGAATTCCAAACCTCCGGCGCCCTCACCCTTCATTGAAGATTGTTATAAATCAAGCTATTGTTTTTTTTCTGAACGTCCATTTCTTGAAAGTTTGGGAGGGGTGTACTGAACCCCATCCCACCATAACGTCATTAAAAGTATCCCATAATTGCTTTTTTTTTTTGGACTTCAATTAAAAAAAACTTTGCAGGGGTGAGCTCACAAAACCCGTCTAAGATTGTTTTTGAGACTTCGTAAAACTTTATAAACAAAGTTCCGATCCCTATCATTTAAGTGTTAAGAGATGTGCTAGAATTGTGTTTTCAAGACTACAATTCTGAAAAAAATACAGGGAAAATCCCTCTTATTCGTAACATTACTGAAGATCGTCTAAAATTGCGGTTTTGAAGCTTCAGTATCGAAAATGTACAGAGGGAAAGTGCCTGCATCTTGGCTTAAGGAGGGGGCGATAGCCCCCATCGCTCCTCCCTTGCATCCGTCCTTGCTTATGACTCGTAGTTTTACTGCTGTTTAATGTATTTGGGCATTTTTAATTCCATGTTAACACTTTAAATGCAATTTCCACTTCCGTCTTGAATAATCAGTGAAGATTTATAGCTTTCCACACATCCGGTTAAAACCGTCTACACACGCAATTTTCACATGGGATACGCTACGCAGCGAAGACAGGAAACCTATAGTGTGTCCAATCATTCATGACTTTCGGTTAAAAGAGTCGAAAACATCGAGTTCCTATAAACTAGTGATGGCAATAAACGCAATAAAAATACCAAACTTAAACAGTTTGCTCCTTATTAGGAAGACTGACGCGATTTTTCTTTTGAAATTTACCTCTTAATGCAGTGGTAGCCAAAATTATAAGGACAAAAGAAAATTCCCCAAAATCTTGACAGCATTTGGTTGGAAAGTTATGCAAATTTTATGACTAGGAAGCAATGGTAAAAAGAACATTTTTAACTACTTTTATTGGAAATACATTGGAATTTCGTATTCATAGAATGAAGTTCAAGTTCAAACACCCCTGTAATACGGACAAAATTATAAGGACAATTATATTTTTGTTCTAAAAAGCAACATTCGCGTGTTTCTTGCTCTGCACACTGCATTACATAACGATAGAATTGCTTAGAAAGCGATTGCGGACGTCACATTCTATTTTTATTCATGCCGCTGCACTGTAAAAACGATTCAGAAACGTTCCTGGAAAATAATACGCAGCTGATGTGCCCAATTTCAAACAGTAACATATCTCGCAGAAGCCAAGAATATTTTACGCTAAAATTCAGTAACCTTCTTGAAATTATCCTGAAAAATCCAGAAATCTTCCCGCTTAAACCCAGAAGTGTTTTTAGAACTTCAGAAGAATCTTAGGAATGATATAACAGCTCAACGCCATGTTAACGCGCTCAACTACAATCATGGCCAAGGATAAGCCAAGAGTTGCAAGAATCAAGCATATTACTTGATCGCAATTCTTGCAAATCTACGTAGTCCAAAGACTTATTCGCTCCTTTTTGGAGCTTAATCAGTCAGGACAAGTCGTATTTAACTTAATGTCGATTCACGTTATAAATATTTTCAGTTAATTTTTAAATTGAGATCTAAAATATTTTTTACAACAGAGAAAAGTCTGCATTTGTGCAACTTGTAGCAATTCAGGAAACTTTTTGACGATGACACTTGATATTTCCAAGAAGTGGATAAAAACCATTGAAATCCCGAAACGTTTCATGGAAATTCTCAGTAACGTTTCGGAATTTTTTTACAGTGTGTGTACTAAACATAGAGAATTTGAGAAAAGGAAAATGGTTGATTGAAAAATTTTACTGCTTATTGTACGTCAAATAACAACAAATCTGACTAATCTGAACAGACAGAGCATGCTAATTAAGAGTTTTCTCAAAAATCCCAGCAAATAAGGACCACAAGGACGAACTGGTACGAAATCTTATGCTTCTGTGTGTGTGTGAAACACATGCAATAACACGAGCTTACTCCAAAAAAGGGACATTAGATGAGAATTCAAGTTACGACGCAGTTCTCGAACTATTCAGCATGTTTCACAAAAAGATTTTTAAAAATCATAACATGACACTAGTATTACGATCGACTTTTAAAAAAGTTAATAAGAGATCAAGGTTTGAGCGTGTCAAAAATGCATTCTTATGGATAAAAAAATGGAATAATGTAATCTTTCCTTATGAGAAAGCGCTTAGTTGGAATGGACTAAATGGTTTTGTTATTTCTGGAACGATCTCTGTGAAGGAAAATACGAATCTTAAAAACTGCAGTTGGAGGCGGCTCAGGTGATGATCTGTGGAGGTCTTGCAACGGAAGGAAACTGTACCAATATTTTTTGTGCAGGACAGAATGAATTCTGAGAATAATGTTGATATACTCAGCAATAATTTTTCAAACAAAAAACACGTTTAATTATGAATTCAATGAAATTGTTCCTGCAGGATAATGCCTAATTACATGTTTCTCAAACTTCAAACGATTCATTGTGATTCCATTATGTGAAATTACTGTATTGGCTGGACAAAAGGCTCGACCTAAGTTAATGGACACTTTGTGAGGTATTCTGGCACCCAAAGTATGAAAAATGGTATTCAATATTGAAACAAGTGAGACCTCATTTTTTCCATCGAAAAAACCAGGATAAAAATTTTTAAGAACGTGACTGAAAAAATTTGTCACTATAATTTTTTTTTTACCGTGCAATTTTCTGTGTATCCTTATAATTCTGATCACCACAGTAGTATACAAGCAACGGTGCTTTACAAGAAAATCGTAATTCGTCTTTTCTCGACAAAAACAACCAACACTGTATTAATCGATTTTGAGGCAGATTCACCCCAGCGCCAAAAATTTTGAGCCGGATCGTGATTTTTGATGCAAAATACTTTGATGCAATGAAATATATATGTGTAAGAAACTTCGTATTTTACATAAAAACCTGAAAAAAGTCTTATATATCTCAAATCCGATGCTTGATTCAGCTTCAATTTGACTATTTCTTATTTTTTTTTCTCTCGTAAATGAAAATTGTATGACGAAATCGATTTCTTCATATATTCGCAATTAATGACGCAAAGCTGTTTCAGGATCCGATATTACAATTAACTTTTTTTATTGTGAGCAAAGTGGGTGGAAGTACATAACACGTAATTACGTCTAATTATCTTCCACCTGTGTCCTTTTTGCTCACTAATTAGTTCTAATTAGCAAGTGTTTAGCGATTTTATTGGTCGACAAGATGCAGCCTGAACTAAATCATTCTTTTTATATACGTTTGAGTCCCTTTTAGAAAATGATTAAAGGGTAAAACCCTCGATAATGGCTTTCTGAAGAAGTCATAATTAATTAAATGGATTGTATGAACAATTATTTCACAGAAAAATTAATCAGTAGCCATTTATATAGGAGTGAATTTGACATCACAAAGTTATTTTATTAAAAGAAGATTTATAATTTACATTTCATGTATATATTTTTTTCTAAGGTGTAACACAGTTAAACTATCGTTAGTTAGAAATAGCTTTTTTTCCCTTCTTTTAAAAAGTCAGGAAATTAAATATAAGAGCAACAGCAATATATCTTGTTCTGTTTGTTGTATCAGTCTGTTTCCAGAACAAGATATTTTTATGTTTCTATTATACCTATATAACGAACAGACTAAATTTTTTGTAAGAGGGGAAACAACTATTTCTGACTAATAACTGTTGCAAAATCCCTGTACACTAGTTTCTATGCACCTTTTGATATTTTTTGTAGAACAAGATATTCATCCGAACGAATGACAGCAAATCGAACTCCTTTTTTTCATGCTTATCTGAAAAAAAAACACTATTGAAAAAAAAAATATGGACCAAAAGTCTGTTTTTTTAAATAATAATAAGAATAGATTTATGCAAGGTGACAATCTGGAGCTACAGTGCTTTGAAAATAGGCTATTTTTCATGTGGAGGGTTTTGATTTAATTTGAAGGACACTAACTTTGAGAAAATCGATATTTAAGCTCTGCCATAGCTTGACCACGAAGAGAAGGCGGATGACCTTGAAGCGAAACATCATTTGTAATAGGTAGAATCTGCTAGAAAGCACCGAATAGTAAGAAGCATGGTCTCGCTAATCCTATCTATTAAAAAATAATAGCAAACATTCTACTACAAATAATGTGTTTGCTTCAAGGTCATCTGCATTCTTTTCGTGTGGTCAAGCTATACTGTAAAACAATCTATCTATCTATATATATAAAAATCTCGTGTCACGATGTTTGTTCGGGGTAAACTCCGAAACTACTGAACCGATTTTTATCAAATTTCATACGTATCTGTAATTTGGTTCAACTTAAAAGATAGGATAGTTTTTATAATTTTTTATTGCAAATAAAATGTTTATTATACATTAATAGTGTGTATCGATTGTTTGGTTCTGTAATTTTTTAATAGATGGCGCTGTAAGTTAATTCAGCTTTAAATTTTTTTTTCTTAAGTTAATTAAAATTTACAAATGATGATATGTTACGGATATTGATGGTTATCAACAATATCGCCGTGGAAAGGAGGAGTACTGAGGCCACACTTTTCAATGCATATGTCAAATTCTACAAATCAAGTTGAAATTGATAAGCAGCGGGTAGTTACATATTCACCACTGCATTTTAAAACGTATGAGGCTCATATAAATGTCGAGTTTAAAGTTCCGTTACCGACTGTGACAAAGCCGTTATAAAAAGTCCATATTTGGTCGCATTTTATGTGCATGATAGGAAAAAAATTTATGGAAATAACGCGGTGAGTGAATATCAGGAGAATTACGCTCCGTCTACATTGACTAAGCTCGCGATGAGAGTGAATGAGTTTCTGGATTCCGTTGCTTTGCAGAAGTCGCGGGGGAGCTGGACTCACGGTACTTGCTTGCAAGTCTGTCTTACCCTCCGCAATCCTTGCAGTAATACTTTTGGAGCTTTCTTGGGAAAGTAGAAAGGTGTTAAGCTTTGTATTTAAATTACCTAAGTTTTCTCTGAAGGGGGGGGGGCAGGCGAAACAACTGGCTTTTAGCCAGGGATATTACTAAACCCTTCAAGTGGATTCCAGGACAATTTCAGGAAGGAGAATGAATTTCTGTAATGAATTGACTTAACTACCTTTGTCGTGGCCCGTCTAGACCTGGCGTAACTCCGAATGGGAGCAAGTGAGTCTCTGGATGTCGTAACTTTCCAAGATTAACGAGCAAGTAGAATTCTTTGTGCATGCTTGAAAGTCTTTCTTAGCAGTGGTTGCGGTTGCAATAATGCTTTTGGTACTTTCTTGGTAAGTCTAAAAATGTGCCAAGCTATTACTTTTAATCTTACTTTGGTTCTCTCTAAAGGTTTCAGAGAAATGATTGTTTCGAATCGGAAAGGTTTCGGAATTCTTCAGAAAGACTTCATGATAATTTTAGGAAGGTTTCTGAGTTTAAGTGGGATACGTTCCTACTTTTTTGCAAGATATGTTACGGCAGATATTGGGCCTGTTAGCTATCCTTTATTTTTCAGGACGTTTCTTAATTGTTTTTACAGTGTTGAATAAAATCAAAAGTATTATGGAAGCCACGCAAACAAAGAACGCAACATTCATCAATCTCGAGCATAATTAAAAATTAAAGCCAAGACATTTGGACCAAAACTCCATCCAAAACAAAACTGTGCATCCAAAACAAAGTGAATGTTGTTTTTGCATTTGTTTTCGTTAAACATTCCCGAAAAGACGGGAATATTTGAGGACCGTTACTAATCGAGGATTTAATACATATCACGATGCATTTCGCGAGCTGTAATTATTGGTAGCAGACAATCTTTGGGAATTGCATTTTCTAATGCAGTATTCGTCAACTGTTTAAGATAATTTTGATGACATAATATCCAACACAATCATCATTTCTGTGGGGAAGCTATATAAATTTTATGCTTGAAGATGTACTCCATGGAGTTAAACAAACACACCGATGTACAAATCTAGATTTTACACCAAATATATATAATAAAGCTTTAGTGTTGATTTAAGATTTATGCATTCCAATTTCAATTTTGTTGTTTAGTCATTATGGTATGATATTTCCTGATCGATTGGTCACCGACATAGTAAACACTGATTTACAATGAGAAAAAACAGTGCAATGACGTTGTCTTAGCTACAATTATTGTAAATAAGGAGCCATTACTTACAGCTGAAAAAAATCAAAATTATATTGTGCTGAACATTGATCCTGAACAAGGCTATAGAGTTGTCGATGAAAACAAAGCCGTTAACATTCCAATTGAATTTTTAAATTCTCTGGATATACAAGGAATGCCACTTGACGATTTCCGGTTGAAAATTGGTTCACCAATTATTCTTTTTGACAGTTTAAACCCACACAGATTATGCAACGGTACACGTTTTTTCATCAAAATTTAAACGATTTTGACGGAAAGGTTTAAAGGAGAACTTTTGTGTTGCCACGCAATCCATTAATAGCATCATAGTTTTCAAACACATTTGGATGGCTTCAATTCCGATTTGTTTAGATTTTGAAAAGACCATAAATAGATCTTAAAAGCAAACAATGTCTACTTTCGGTTTCACCGTAAAAAAATTTCGAAACGTTACTGGTTAATTTCGTGGAACAATTCGTGATTTCAGAGGTTTTCACCTATTTCCCCTCAAAATCAAGTATCTTCGCAAAAAAGTTTTCTGAATTGCTAAAAGATGCACGAATGCAGACTTTTCACTGCTGCGAAAAATATTTCTGGCTACCAGTTTAAAGATTGACTGACGGTGTTTATTAAGTTTATCGGCTTCAATTTGATCACGGCCTGCCCAGGTTCATAAAACTCCCAGGGGGGAGCAAAAAAAAAAAAAAAATTCCCTGGATAGCTGCGGTTTTGCGAGGCAGGAATTGCAGGCAAGGAATGCTTGGTCTTTCGCTTGCGATTTTCGCGTAGTTTCGGCGAGGATTGCTCGAATGCTTCTCGAGCTTTCTTGGGAAATTAGGAAGGCTCTGATCAAACGCATAAAGCCATTTTCATATATCTAGAATGTTCACAACTGGCTTTATCAGGGGAGATTTCGCAATATTTCAGAAAGGTTACTGACTTTTATCGGAAAACGCTCCTGGTTTTTTTAAGATATGTTACTGGTTGAAATTGGGCACATCAGCTGCCTATTATTTTCCAGGAACGTTTCTGAATCGTTTTTACAGTGTTGGACTTGAAACATACATGTTTTTCTAATGGGCAACTATCTATCGCGTACTCACAAGGGAGAAAGTTATCATACCTATTCGTATTAGCAATAGACAAGTTAAGCAAGAATATCGTGCACAAATAAGTGCTTAGATAATTCTCAGTTTTCAAATAATAGAAACAATCGATCGAAGTCAATGTTATCTACTTCATTTATAAAATTAAATTGTTATATGTTTTTAATTTAGTTAATGTATTTTGTAAAGAAGTTATTGATTACAAACTATAGAGAAATCTGAGATGAATAAAGTGTAGTGTAGTGTACATTCTAAAAGTGTATGTTGGTTTATGCTTAATTTCTACGTTCCGATATTTAACAATCAATTTCGATATTTACTATCACTTTCAAGTTATTCTGCTTTTATTTTTGGCCGAAGTCGCACTTGCAAAATTTACTGACTGTAAGTATAGTGCTTTTAGCATTGAAAATTTAGTTAGTACTTACTAATATCATTAAGTACTTAATTCAGTCTAACACGCCCATTATCAATCTCATATATTTTAAAATTTGCTAGAGTATTTTAAGCTTTACTAAAAATATTAATTAGATTCTATCAAAATATAAAGCAAAAGAATATTTTAATCCATTTACTTCGCCACAGCAACGCGTGGCTGGGTCAGCTAGTCTATATATATATAAATCTCGTGTCACGATGTTTGTTCGGGGTAAACTCCGAAACTACTCAACCGATTTGTATCAAACTTCATACGTAACTGTAATTTGGTCCAACTTAAAAGATAGGATGGTTTTTATTATTTTTAATTGCAAATAAAATGTTTATTACACATTAATAGTGTGTATTAATTGTTTAGTTCAATAAATTCTTAATAGATGGCACTGCAAGTAAATTCTTCTTCAAAATTCTTATTCTTAAGTTAATTAAAATTACAAATGATACTATGTTACGGATATCGATGGCAATTGTATCGCCGTAGAAACGATGAGAATAGTTGCCACACTTTTCAATGTAAATGTCGAATTCTACAAATCAAGTTGAAATTGATAAGCAGCGGGTAGTTCCATACTCACCACTGCTTTTAAAAACGTATGAGGCTCATATAAATGTCGAGCTTCGTAATTCCATGAAATCAATTAAGTACTTTGTCAAATACGTTATTGAAGGTCCTTATTAGGTCGCATTTGAGGTACGAGTTGTGGACAACATTGACGAATTAATATGATGAGCGGATATATAAGCAGCAACTAAGCTATCTGGCATAATTTAGTTCCCCGTATACAAAAGAGACTTCTGTACAGCATCTTGCAGTACATCTTGAAAACAGTCAACGAGTTTATTTTACAGAAGATATTTTCCACAAAAAGCACTTGAACTACCAAAAACGACCCTGATTTTATTTTATTTTTTTTTTTACATTGTCAAAAACCTAATGTGTTTGGCCCGATTCTCAGAAATAAAATTATTTACGAATGATACACGCTATTTTACAAAAATCCGAAACGTCACTGATTATTTCAGTGGAACATGTTGGACTTTCACAGGTCCCCAGAAATTTTATTTGGAAATCAAGTATCTGCGTCAAAAAGTTTCCTGAATTGCTAAAAAGGTCATGAATGTAGACTTCTTACTGTTGCACAAAATATTGTAGCTTCCAAGTTTAAAGATTAACTGAGCGTATTTATTAAGTTTATCGCCTTCAAGTCAAGTACATTCTATCTGCATTGTCTAAGCTCCCAGCGAGAGCGAATGAACCTCTGGTTCTGTTAAGGCACCTATATATGGGGAGCTGCTTTGTCCGACATTTTGATTTCAAAGTTGTCGACCGAAAAAAATATTATTTGTACGAAAGTCTTATTGCAGAAAGCTGGTGTCCAAGCGTTAGATGTGTTGCCTAATTGATGTTTTATTATTTTATTCTGTAAATGAAGACGATTTAATTAATACAAATTAAAAACAAATAAGGTGTGAAAATAAGGTTTATTACAGTAAACATTTCCCGATGCATTTTTGTTGAATTTGTGAACTAAGTTATCTTTCTGGATACGCAATAACTGACATATTACTCAACGTATCATCAATTGTTTTAGAGCATAGCAACACGCGAATATTATAACGTATTAATAAATACTAAAAACGAAGTTGGATAATCTTTCGTCTTGGAACCAAAATGTCGGACAAGTCAGCCTGTCCTATTCAAGGGGATCTAGATTCCGTAGATTTGCAGGACTCAAAGGGGGGAGTCAGACTTATGATATTTGCTTGCAAGTCTTTCTTACCTTTCACCATGCTTGCAGCATTATTGTTGGAGTTTTCTTGGAAAAGTAAATAGGTGTCAAGCTCGGTATTGAACTTACCTAAATTTTTTCTGAAGGTCCAGCGACACGACTGGCTTTTAGCCTGGGATAGTACTGAATACTAGAAAAAGATTTCAGGAAGGTTAATGAGTTTTAGTGATAAACTGACTTCACTACTGTCGTCGTGGTGCGTCCAGATTGACGTAACTCCCAATGCGAGGAAGTGAGTCTCTCGATTTCTTAACTTTCCAAGAGTAACAAGCAAGTAGAATTCCTTCTTAGCAGTGGTTATGGTTGCGATAATGCTTTTGGTACTTTCTTGGTGAGTCAAAAAATGTGCAAAGCCATTACTTTCAATCTTACTTCGGTTCTCTCTAAAGGTTTCAGATAAATGGTTGTCTCGAATCGAAGAGGCCTCTTCAGAAAGACTTCAGGATAATATTAGGAATGTAGTGGGATACTTTTAGTGGGATACTTTCTTATTTTTTTGCAAGATATGTTTACTGGCAGAAATTGGGCGCATTCACTGCCCATTATTTTTCAGGACGTTTCTTAATTGTTTTTACAGTGTTGAATAAAATCAATAAAAAAAAAAAAATCATGGAAGCCATGCAAATAAAGAGCACAACATTCATCAATCTCGGGCATAATTAAAAATTAAAGCCAGCACATTGGGACCAAAACTCCATCCAAAACAAAGTGAATGTTGTTTTTGCATTTGTTTTCGTTAAATGTTCCCGAACAGACGGGAGTATTTGCGAACCGATAATTGTCGAGTATTTAATGCATATCACGTTGCATTTCGCGAATTGTAATTATTGATAGCGCACAATCATTGGGAGTTGCATTTTCTAATGCAGTTTTTGCATAACGAGAAAACAGTATTCGTCAACTGTTTAAGATAAATTTGACGACATAATGTCCAACACAATCATCATTTCTGTGGGGAAACTATTTAAATTTTATGCTTGAAGATGTACTCCATAACGTTAAAGAAACACATCGATGTCCTAATCTAGGCTTTACCCCATAGATGTATAATGAATTTTTCGTGTTAATTAAAGATTTATGTACTCCAATTTCAAATTTGTTGTTTAGTCATTATTGTGTGATATCACCCGATCGATTCGTCACCCACTTAGTTAACACTGATTTACAGTGAGAAAAAACAGTGCAACGACATTGTCTTAGCTACAATTATTGTGAATAATGAGCCATTTCTGACAGTTGAAAAAAAAAATCATATTTAGGTTGTGCTGACCGTTGATGTTGAACATGGCTATACGATTGTTGATGAAAACAAAGCCGTAAACATTCCATTTGAATTTTTAAATTCTCTCCATATGACAGGAATGCCATTACCCCGATTTCCGGATGAAAATTGGTTCACCAATTATTCTTTTTCACAGTTTAAACCCACCTAGAGTATGCTACGGTACACGTTTTCTTATCAAAGTTTCAACAATTTTGACGGAAAAGTTTAAACGAAAAATTTTTGTGTTGCCACGTAATCCATTAGTAGCGTCATAATTTCCGAACACATTTGAAAAGCTTCAATTTCCGATTTGTTTAGCTTTTGAAAAGACCATAAATAGATCTCAAGCCCAAACGATGTCTACCTTCGGTTTGGACTTGAAACATACATGTTTCTCTCATGGGCAACTATCTATCGCCTACTCACAAGTGGGAAAGTTACCATCCCAATTCGTGTTAGCAAAAGAAAGGTTAAGCAAGAATGTTGTGCTCAGCTTAGTGATTAGATAATTTACAGTTTTCAAATAATAGAAGCAATAGATCGAAATCAATGTTATGTACCTCATTTATAAAATTTAATTTTTTTATGTTTTTAATTTAGTTAATGAATTTTGTTAAGACGTTATTGATAACAAACTAAAGAAAAATCTGAGATGAATAAAATGTCGTGTACATTCTAAAAGTTTGTGTTGATTTATGCGTAATTTCTGCGTTCCAATATTTTACAACCAGTTTCGATATTTACTATCACTTCCAAGTTACTTTGCTTTTATTTTTGACCGAAGTCATATCGCAAAATATACTATGCGTAAGAACAGAACTTTTACCATTGAAAATTTAGTTAGTACTTACTAAATTCAATAAGTAATTAATTCAGCCAACACACACCTTTTATCAATTTCACATGTTTTAGAATTACCTAGACTATTTTTCGATTTACTAAAAATATTAATTAAATTCTATCAAAATATTGAACAAAAGGTTATTTTAACCCAACTACTTCGCCACAGCAACGCGTGGCTGGGTCAGCTAGTTGTATATATATTCTTAGATGTGTATGACCCGAAACTTTTCCAATAAAAATATTTAGGCATAATCAATGGATCTACATTGAAAAATAAAAGCTATTAAACGATCAAAACCGTGGGTCTGGGGAGAATAAACTTCTAATTTGCGTTAACTGTTATTAACTGAAAACATTTTTCAACATCAGTTAGAGTTTTTATTTTATCAAGAAAAAATATGAAAAGCAAATTTATAAATATGGCATCATATTTTCAAACAATTTGTGTTCAGCCGACAAAGTAATAGTCAGCTGATGTGCTCATTTTCTGTAAGTAACATAGCTTGCAAAAAATAGAAATGTTTTTCTGTAAAATTTTGTAATCTTTCTGAAGTATTCAGTAGCCTTCGCAGTTTAAGCACCCCCCAGGTCGACCGGGGGGGGGGGGATGCTTCAGAGGAACTTAGAGACTGGAACCTTCAGAGAAAATTTACGTAAGTGTAATACTATTTCTTAGCATCTTCCTGCTTTTTCCAGTAAAGTTCCTGAAGCATTATTGCAATCATGGCCAAAGGTCAGACAGAATTGCAAGTATGTATCCAGATTCTAATTCGAATGCAGTACTTGCAAGCTACGGAATCCAGAGACTTTATTCGCTCTCAGTGGGAGTTTAGTCATAATTGGCGGACCAAAGTTTATTTTAAGTCGGTACACTTATTAAATACTCTCAGTTAACCCTTATACTGGTAGCTAAAAACACAACAGTAAAAAGTACGTATTCGTGCAACTTGGAAAATCGGGAAATGTTCTAGTGAAAACACTTGACTTTTGAAGAAGTGGAGAAAAACTGAAATCCCGAAGCGTTCCACGGGAATAATCAATAACGTTGCGGATTTTTTTAGTGTGTAAATCTTAAGCAAACTTAAAATACGCACGACGCGTTTGTGGTGACCTGGTCGGCGAGACTTCGGGCTAGTAACTGGAGAGTTCCGGTTTTAATGGCGGACGGTCGACGACCTTTCTGTTTGCTGCTCATGATTGGGGCACATTAAATAAGTCGGTGTCATAAAATCCTCCAAATGAATCAATACCTCTAGAGGGTCCTGAGCTAGGAGTTGTTTGTCATCTGGTTGTGATCAAAATTCTCGAAATGTTGCTAGATGGTGCTTTTATCAATCGTGTGCTGGCAGAGTTAAATCGGACTTACACCTTTGTAGTGCTCTGTCGTACCTCTCTGCAGGAAGTCGTACCTCTCTGCCTTAAACGTTGTAGCATTGTCTACACGTTCTCGAATACCTGAGTGGTTTGAGCAATAACAACTACGTACAACGTGAATATGCGCAAATAAAACATTAAAATAGTCTGACCGGTTTCGAGGCCAATTTCTCCCTTCGTCAGTATCTAGCAGATATGTAAAAAAACTCTTGCAAGAGGGATCTTTAATCATTTAAGAGAACATACTTCAAAATCAATAAAAATTTAGCATTTTCTGGGTCACGATTGGCTGTACAGATATTAGAAAAATCAAATTCCACTCACTTAGTAATAGCGGAGCATTGTGAGGGAGTCTAAGAGACTCATAACAAAAATTTTTGCTTATGAGCTTTATGGTCGTCTTATTTGTCCATTATATCTAACGTGGCATTTACATTGATGTAATAAATAAACCAATAATGGCGCTGTTGATTAGCTAGGGTAGATTTAATATGAGCTGTGCAGCGGTTGGAAAGTTTATAGAATGCTGTATCAAAAGTTTAATTTTTGATATGCTTTCCAAAGTTATTTCTAAAAGCATATCATTCGCCTCTATCAGTGGCCACACATTTTAAAAAAAAATAGGTTCTTCATTAAGAAGAGCCATAGTTGAAATAAAATTGATTGCACGGTTGATAAATGTATAATATCCCAGAGGTTTTTTTTTTTTGTCAATCGTGTCCCCAACATACAAAGGGAAAATTCTATCTACGATAGTGATCTTGACAGCTATTTTGATGCATAGATTGCATCGAATGTTACCCCTTTTAGTAGGGAACCAAATGGGAAATCTGTGCTATCTATATTTGGTCTTCAGTCTTGCCTGTATATTTACATGGATAATGAATTTCTCGCCAATATGCAATGTTTATTCGCTCGTTAATATGGCAACTCGATCGGTGCAGAGGAAGTAAGTCCACCAATGATGGTAAAAATAAAATCATAGAAAAATAACAAAATCGAATTTTCGAAAAATCGCTTCGAGGTGCACACCTCATGCTACAAATTAATTTTGTGCGAAATTTCATGAAAATCGGCCGAACGCTCTAGGCGCTGTGCGCGTCAAAGACATCCAGACAGAAAGACGTTGAGTTTTATTATTAGTAAAGAAAACTGCTTTTTTTTGGAATAACTAAACTCAATTATAATGAAAAACATTACTCTCTTTTAATACATAAAATCATATCAAAATATTTCTAAAATATAAAAACTTGTCTCGCTGACAAAAACGATACTTCATCACTTGCGTAATTTTTATCAAACTAATACCAAAGATGAAAACATAAAATCTTAAAACTTCAAAAGCAAGTCCACCTTCAGAATGAACATCTATCAGGAAAGAATATATTCAGAAAGACAATTTAACCAAAGTTATTTAAAAGAACCACAAAGATAAAACGAATCGACTACACTATCTGAAAGCATTCAAAAAGTAGACATATTTCTTGGGAGCACTGGGAATTGTGCTGAAAGCTTGGGGAAACTCTCTTCCTGTCAGCTCTCGAGAGCTTATATGTGCAGGGACGCGATAAGGGAAATCCGCTTTTCGTCTTTCTTGTCTTCTAGGTTTTAGGCATGGGGATCATTAGCTAAAAACGTCTTTCTGCTAAGAAAAAAGGTTAGACATGAGTTAAATACACGAGCTTAGTTTTCAGATAACTTTTCAGATAGCTTTTCTAAAGATTAATGTAACTGAATAATAGGGTGGTTCAAAAAAACTTTTTTCAGCTAGAGTCCAGGACAGCCCCTAATTTTTTTAAACTTACTAATAGCATTATGCTGAAAAAGTTTGAGCTTCTTACTCAAATTTTAAGAGGGTGCTCAATGACCCCTCAATTTAACATTAGCCGTACCATAAAAAATGTCACAAATTTAGAAACATTTAATTTCCCCAGCTGTTTTTTTTTTTTTTTTTTTGTGAATAATTATTTTATCACAATGTATATGTATAATACTCGAGTATACATGTACTATTATATGTAGCTTTGTTTTTTCATTTCAATGTATTTTTAACCCTCCTTCCCATACTGATGAAGTTTGGAGGAAGGGGTTGAGCACCCTCTTTCAGTTGAAGTAGGAAACTAAACTTATTCCAGTATATTGATATCCACAAGTCTAAAAATATTGAGGGGTGTCCTGTTATCTAGGAGAAACCTTTTTTTACATGTATTTTTGAACCACCCTACTGAACAAGCACATTTTGCGTGTGGAAATTAACTTACATTAATCATATAAACATACAAGTATTTGTACTTAAAGATAATTGAAATGTGAATTATTATGTAATGATTTTTTGATTACGTTGTTTTACTGACATTTTATAAAGAATGAAAAGTATTTTGACATGAGTTTTACTTTTTTATAACATTTTTTAACATTTTTGACTAGTACACTTCTATGGGGAAAGACACGTTTAGAATTATTGCTATTTTTTTCACTCTGAAAATGCAAGTAACAACGTATACAATTTTTTTTATCATCCTTATTAAATTTTTTGAAAAAGTTTGAAGTTTTTCTGCATTTCAAAAGCTATGGCGTATAGTGAGGGTTGTTCAGTGTCAAATTCTTCATATTTATTCGTTCTCGTCGAAACAAATCGTCTGCACAGATTTTTCTGTTAAAACTAAAAGTACTCCCGAATTTCCATTTGTAATAATATATTCGTAAATAATACATTCTAAAATAGTTTAGAAGCCTTTGAGGTACTAACATGTTTTAGAGCTTGTTTTAATTTTTATAAAAACTATTTTGTTCAGCACCCCACGCAATCAGGTTTATTATCTTTGGTATAACTATGTGCTTGTGCACCCATTTTCACTACCATCACCATGAAATATTTTTGCTATTGTTTTAAAAATTATTACAAGGTGATTCATAAAAGGCAAGCGTTCATACTGTTGCTGCCATTTTTTCTAAGAAAAGTTAGTTTTTAAAAAAGTTAGAAATATTCAAAGAATGATCTATTTTTCACGGTCCGAGATTGCATTAAAACTACTTAAGCCCCTTAAAAGTTGATTTGCTGCTCAGTTACTATTTTTGGTTAGAAAAAAATGCTTATTGGAAAAATAGGAGAGATGACTAACAATTTTGCTTCTACTCGTCACTAGAGGCCAGAAAAAAAATCCCAAACTTGTACCCTCAAAACAAATGTCAGTTACCATTTTACATTTAGTTTAGTCTCGACTTACGCGAGGGATGTGTTCCAAGACCTCTCACGTAAGTCAAAATTTTGCATTGTGAAAGAGGATTAGTATAGGACTTTTAAAAAAATAAATAAACGTACACTATTATTTTAGACACTTGAAACCACGTCTTAAACTGCTTGAAACCATTCCTACGTATATGTCAACATTTTAGGCGCAAAGAACTGAATTTGTACTGTAGTTAAAATCTGCGTTTTTAAATATAAAACACATTTATGATGCTTAAATCAATGACAAGAGGAACACTATAAAAACGATTCAGAAACGTTCTTGGGAAAACAATAAGCAGTTGATGTGCCCAATTTCAGACACTAACATATCTTGCTAAAACCAGGCATGTTTTCCGCTAAAATTCAGTAACCATTTTGAAATTATCCTGAAAAATCCAGAAATGTTCCCGTTTAAATCCAGTCGTGTTTCAAGAACTTCAGAGTAATTTTAGGTAGGGATAATATAACAGCTCCATAAAGGACAGGCTGAGTTATCCGACATTTTAGTTCCAAAACATACTTGGATCCAACTTCGTTTCTAGTATTTATAAATACGTTATAATATTAGCTATGCCGTAAAATAATTGATGATAAGTTGAGTAAAATATCACTTAAGGTGAATATAGAAAGATAACTTAATTCACAAATTCAACAAAAATGTATCGGGAAATGTTTACTGTAATAAACCTCATTTTCACACCTTATTTGTTTTTAATTTTTATTAATTAAATCGTATTCATCTACAGATTAAAATAATGAAACATCAATCAAGCAACACATCTAATAGGCACCAGTTTTCTGCAATAAGGCTTTTTTTACAAATACTATGTTTTTTATCGACAATTTTGAAACTAAAAGGTCGGTTAAGGCAGCTCCCCTTATACCAAAGCCCCTTATACCAAGAGCCTTAGGCCAAAGCTAAGCCAGAATTAGCATGTAAGTATCATGTATCTTACTCGCAATCTTCATCGCTCCCTTTGGGAGCTTAATCAGTCAGGACGAGTCGTAAATAAGTTGAAGTCGATACACCTTACAAACACTCTCAGTTAAACTTGAAACTGGGAGCTATAAATATTTTTTACAACAGAGACAAGTCTGCATTCCTGCAATTTGCAGCAGTTCAGGAATTTTTTTGATAATAATACTTGATATTTCCAGGAAGTGGATAAAAACCATTGAAATAACGAAACGTTACATGGAAATTCTCAATAACGTTTTGGAATTTTTTTACAGTGAAGAGTGAGAGAGAGAGAGAGAGAGTTTCATACTCTGTATGTACAGTACGCAATAACAGTAATGAGTTGCAACACTATTATACGAGTTCTGCAAAGTATGTTGAGTAAAAATAATTGTAAAAAAAAAAGAAGATGATGATGGATGGTGTTGTGCTGTTGATGTGATCGATATCAGTGTTCTCCTGCATATCAAGGATCTTCATTTTTTCCTTGTTTATAAGAAACTTTCTCTTCCCAAGCTTAAGCTAACGCAGCACGCTTAGGTGCCACTGCAAAATTGACTTTCACATTTATAATCGGAAATATGGAGTGGTTATTTGTATATTCCAACAAAGCGATGTGTAGTCTAGTTCGGAGTGGAAACTTCCGGACTTGCTAAAGGGATAAAGTTCATTTTTGCAAAAATCATTTAGTGCCTAATAAAAAATCTGATACCTACGCAGAGTGATTCTGTCGCAAACATTTTCGTGCTGCGGGTGATGAATTCGCGTTAGCTCTAAAATTCGTTACCCTGGAAAATCTCGCGTTATAGCGTTACGCTAGTCGAACTGCGTGAGTTCGCTCCATACTTTTATAAAGTAAATTGCGCATTTATATGCACTTTTGAATTATTCAATTTTTAACTGCCAGTCTAGTAGCAAAGTGATCGTTTTTCTACCCATGGAACATTTTTTATGCAATAGCAAAAAAAGAAAAAAAAATTAAATGTCACAAGTTGAATAGTTTACATGTTTTTCTCGTTTTATCGTATCTGACATTGCACCATCAAATACACAACAAAGCATGAAAAGAAAATCATATACTGAAAGAATGATAAAATACCGTTAAAAATAATCAAAGTTCTTATAACTAAATATATTAAGCCTCAAGTTTTACTGTTGAACATAAATGACAAAGAAAGCAGTTTTATAGTAAATTAAATTCTTAAACACATCGATGAAGAATTACGTTCATATTTTCTTGTGTTAAAATGAACTCCGAGTAGGAGTTTCAACTCAGAATTTACTAAAATCATCAAAAAGGGACATGTTTCGAAATATATTTTAGGCGAATGCACTTAAAAAAACTCAAAAGTCTTGATACGTCAGTGACATTTTCTGAAAGCATTCAAAGAGATCTTTCTACTGAAATCTATTGGGAATTGGATTCAGTGCTTGGGGAACTCTTTTGTTAGCGGGTATAGATTGCTTACATATATGCCAAGGTGAGATAAGAAAAGCCATTTTTTTTCGTCCTCATCTAGATTTTTTTTAACCCCTTGTCCATTAGCTAAATATGCTTTTAGCTAATGGTCGAGTTTATTTCACTTAGAAAGAATTCGACACAAATAAAGAGTTTGTTTTTAAGTAAACATGCAGATGTTTTACTCCATTTAAATACTTCGTTCAAGGACGTACATTAAGGTGGTTCAAACATACATGCAAAAAAAGTTTCTCCTAGATACCAGGATACCCATCAATATTTTTACACTTGTGGATAGCAATATACTAGAAGAATTTTAGCTTCCTATTTTAACTGAAAGAGGGTGCTCAACCCCAACCCCCAAACTTCCAACGTATGGGGAGGGAGGTTAAAAAAATACACTGAACTGAAAAAAAAAAACAGTACTACACAATCATTAAAATATACTCTAATAATATGCATATACATTGTAATAAAATAATCATTTACAATAAACAGTTGGAAAATCTAAATTTTTCTAAATTTTTGGCATTTTCTATGCTACGGCTAATGTTAAATTGAGGGGTCATTGAGCACCGTCTTAAAATTTGAGTAAGAAGTTAAAATTTTTACAGTGTAGTACTGTTAATAAGTGTAAAAAAAAGGGGGGGGGGTGTCCTGGGCTCTAGCTGAAAAAAAGTTTTTTTGAACCACTCTAACGTATATGCGTCATGCACTGAAAGGGAATTCTGAAACGTAACAGGTTTCCTCCAGGAAACATTTTGGAAATTTTCCCCAGTTTCCTGCAAAAATAAATAAATAAATAAATAAATAAATAAATAAATGAAATAAAAAATAAAATAAAATAAAATAAATAAATAAATAAATAAATAAAAGAAGAACAGCATTTTTTCGGATTTTTTCCTCAATTGCTAGAAGTTGCAGGAATCCAGGCTTCTCACAATTGTGAAAAAACATTTTTAGTTACTAGTGTGAGTATATTACTCATTCTTTAGTAAGCATTTCGTCTCACCCTTAGAGGGGGAGCGGTTGTCTCGGTGCGTGTCTATTTTTCTACACTACAAACATGCGAGCAACTTAAGTCGTACTTACCGAAGTTTTGAACAATGGAAGCTCGCAGGAAAAAAATAATAATTTGCCTATCAATGGCAGCCCAATCTGTCCATTAATGGGTTACAATGTTAACATAAACCAATTTGTAGAATAAATAAATATATTTGTGCTGAAAAATAAAAATATGAACGTTTAATATGATAAAAGTATAAAATCTGATCTGTGAGAATAAACATTTGCAACATCAAAGAAATTGCATTTTTTAATTTCTGCTTTTCATCACATTTATTTTTTTTTCTCTTCAGATACATATTTAAGATTATGCTATCCACCCACGGTAGAAATGTGAAAGCATTCCTTTGAAAAGTTCACATTCGAATTCAATTATTTGGTTTGTGCAAGGCATACGTATAGGTTTGAACATTTTTTTAAAAATTTCAATCTGAAAATTAGACCATTGGCCACTTAAAAGTGCATTACCTTTCAAAATGTTTACAATGGATATTTAAAAAAAAGTAATTAACAAATGTTTAATTAATTAGCATAATTTTGAGCGATGATTACATCAAATCTAATTCGCTCACATATTTAATATTGGTGTTAAATGAAGCATCATACTCCACTCTACGATTTGAACTTAATGAACCAGTACTACAAGCCCAGTATTGTTTCCATAGGGTATAATCCATATACACCGTATACTCTCAAACATATTATATACATATAGCGTATACCATCAAGCTTAAAAAAATTTCATATAATAACATATATCGGTCATTCTCCAGAAAACGTAACTTTTGAACGCAAATATTTTTCAATTTCGAAACATTTTGTTTTCTTCTTTTTTTATTCTTACATGAAATTACTACCCTTTAGAAGTAACCATAAACAATGATCCCAGCTAAGTTCCAATTATTTTATTCATAAATTTAAAAAAAAAAAAACTAAAAAATGCCTTTTTCACGAAAAAAAATACTTTTAATATTTAAAAATTGAGGACAATTTAATATCAAAGTAGTAATTTTGTTAATCGTACAAACAATTAGCTATTTTAATGATTAGTTAAAATATAATCTTAACCTTTCTTAATTAAAGTACGGCTTAATTAGTGGTTTTAAATGCATGTTAAAAAATAGTATTTAGTAAATTTCAGGATGTTCTGGCAATTTGAAATTTGATCTCATTACTGCCACGTGTTAATGAGGAATGGCATTTTGTGTTTAGGTAACGGAGGTGAGAATTTATTGTGTGACATGACTTGTTGTTCTACTAAAACGAACTAAAACATAATATTAAAAAAATAAATATGCTTAAAAAATTAGTATTTGAGACACTTCTAAAAGGAAAAATAAATAAATAAGTATATACTTATAATTAAACAAGTTATTACGCAACATAAACAGTCACACACGGTGTGAGACATGCCACACAGGTGAGAATTCACGCGTC